>NC_045976.1:13604154-13783606 GCF_010909765.2 Amblyraja radiata | reverse complement strand
TCCAGTGCGATTAGTGGTTAATTGCATCAGTAATTGCTAATATCATTCAAAGTGAACTTTCACCAGAGATGGTCTATTTGACCTCTTTCCACCCATCCAATCTTTCAATTATTCCATATTCTGTGAGAATCTCAAGATTAATGTTCTCCTCACACCCCCCATTTTTGTGATTCCCAAATTACAGGTTGACCTTACTTTATGTTATGGAAGTGTATGGAGTCTTATTTTTGTTTTTTAGTTTTATTTTTAGAGATACAGCGCGAAACAGGCCATATTCGGCCCACCGGGTCCATGCTGACCAGCGATCCCCATGCATTAACATTATCCTATACCCACTAGGGACATTTGTTTTTACATTTACCAAGTCAATTAACCTACATACCTGTACGTCTTTGGAGTCCAAAGGGATGCATTCAGGGCTTATCTATATCCAAAGATCCCTATAATGTAGACTTTCGACTTTAGACTATAAACGTTAGACGTTATAGATACAGCATGGAAACGGGACCACCGAGACTGTGCTGACCAGCGATCACCCCGTAGACAATTCTATCCTACACACTAGGGACAATTTTACCAAAGCCAATTAACCTACAAATCCGTACATCTTTGGAATGTGGGAGGAAACTGGAGCACCCGGAGAAAACCAACGCATGGAGAATGTGCAATCTCTGCACAAACAATGGCCGAGGTCAGGATCGAACCAGGGTCTTTGGTGCTGTAAGACAGCAACACTACCGCTGCGCCACTGTGCCGCCCCTAACAACGTCCTCTCTACATTAACATGCCAGTCCAGAACCCAGTTCCTCAACATGTTTGCATCAAAGATCTTTTCTGAAAAAACAAGCGACTAATAGCTTTCTGAAACACAAGGACACAAGAAAGTAGGAGCAGGGGAAGGGGGAGGGGTAGACCCCTCGTCTGCCCCCCCCCCCCATTCAATGTCAACACAGCTGATCAACACTGGCCCCAACTCATCCTGTGCTCAAGTTCCCCAAAACCATTATTCCATTGATCTCCCAAATATTTATCCATCACAATTAAGCTGGGTGTGGGGGAGACTGGGGAAGAGAGGGAGCAGGTGGGTGCTAGCCCTGAGCCTTCTCCCTAACAGTGTCTTCAATTGAAAAATCTGAGTACAGCTCGTCAAAGAGTGACGTGGATTCTTTCACCACACTGCCCTCTCATGGCTGTTGTGAGAAATTGTGAATGAAATGAAAGGCTTCACAAATACATCACGGCTTACAGAGATGTACAATTGCTTCCATTTGAAACGCTCCTTTCTGTGGTTGTAGCAGAAGCCATTTAATTTAAACAATTCTGCCTATGCGGTGATTTTAATTGGTCCAGAGAGTGATTTTAGCCACCACAATAAGCACGTGTGTGTTCATATCTCACTGGCATTTCAGGTACAGTTGAGATATCAATCTCATTGTTAATTAAATAATACCCTGAATCCATCGTAAGATTGGCATTAATAAAAAGTTCAGAGATAAATGGGTTGTGTTAATTAAATTAATTCAGATCTGTCTGGAGATCTAAAGAGAGGTTTAATTTAATACAGCAAATCCCATCCAGAAACAGAGGCTGAGCTTTAATTTGTGGTATCGGATATACAGTAGCTCAGATGGGAGCGTTCTACTGGGTTGTGAGTTTGATTCATGTTGTTGAGACTTAGACCATTACCTGGGCTGACATATGGACATAGGACAGAGAGTGTTGGAGATGCCAATCTTCAAATGCACTGACCTCCTGTATACTGTTTACCCCCACGTGTATACCCTCTCATATCACCAGTCAACTACATCTACATCTTCCCATCGCTTGTCTTTCAGCTGCTGCCAGTATCTTCTTGCTGTTGCTGGATCTATACCATATGCAGACTGCCCTGGTGTTCTTGTGTACACATCTGAAGCTGCCTCATTGGATGTAACTAATTGGGGCATCTAGACGACAGGAAAGACACAAAATGAATTAAAGGTTTTGCCATTTGTAATTAAATCACCCACGAACGTGAGCTGCCCTTTCGCAGGTTCACTTTATTTTACAAAATTAGATTAACCTTGTTAATAAGTAAGGGGAAAACTCCTTGCAAGGATAAAGTTTAGTTTATTGTCACGTGTACCGAGGTACAGTGAAAAGCTTTTGTTGTGCGCTGACCAGCCAGCGGAAAGACTACATCATTACAATCATGCCATCCACAGTGTACAGATACATGATGAAGAGAATAACGTTTAGTGCAGGATAAAGTGCTATAAAGTCCGATTAAAGATAGGGCTGCACAGTGGCGCAGCAGTAGAGTTGCTGGCTTACAGCACCGGAGACCTGGGTTTGATCCTGTCTATGGTTGCTGTCTGGACATAGTTCGTATGTTCTCCCCGTGACTGCGTGGGTTTTCTCCGGGTGCTCCGGTTTCCTCCCACATTCCAAAGAAGTATAGGCATGTAGGTTAATTGGCCTCGGTAATGATTATAAATTTTCGAAGTGTGTAGGATATTGCAGGTGTACGGGGTGATTGCTGGTTGGTGTAGACTAGGTGGGCCAAAGGGCCTGTATCTCTAAACTAAACTAAACTAAAGTTTGAACTGAGATTTTATAACAGGCAATGATTGATCATGTTCTCCAAAAAAAAACTTTGAGGACTGCTGTTCACCTTCTGTCCACGGGCAGACCCGGCCCTTTAGTGGATGACACAGCTCCAGGACTGTGGCCCAACGAAAAGTAATCCTCTGCGCCAGGAGCCGATAGCCTTCAGCCAGTGTGCAAGTCTATTAACTGGGTCTAGTAACAGTGTGAACTTTAGTGGACCCAGTGGTTGCTCCAAGCAACAACTTCAGCACTTTACTCCAGCACAGTGGTTGTAATGTCCAGACCGTGCCCTCACAGCCATCAGTCCGTACACATTCCTCGCGCTGTGATGCAGGTTCACTGCTCTGGGCATCTGAGTTGATAACAAGCCAAGCCATTGCATGAGGCTGTATACCAACAGACCAAAATCACCTACATTTATACTTCCTCTACAAAATTGCATTGGGCGACAGGCAGCGGATTTACATCAATGTTCAGTTCCCAATGCACATTCGAGCTGAGAGATGCTAAACTCTTCAAATAAAAGTGCACATGATATGTGCATATTATACACTGCATGTTATGAAGCCATGCATATTTAAATACTTTTGGAAACAGAATTAAACATTCATGACACATGAAGGAAAAAGGAATAAGCTGTATCACTTTCCATGGCAGTTTCCGGATTCCACCGCTTGTTTCCCACTTGTATTATGTGTGCGGTTTAATATTCCACTTTCATTATTTCACCGAGTCCAGTGTTCATTTCAATTGTTAATAAAGAATTGAGGATTTAGGCAAGAGGTTTTTAAATAGAACTGGCAGGAGCACAAGAGGTCAGAGTGCATGTTATGATAACACAGCAAATCAATTAATATTTTCTTCGTCCATTCAATAGAATGTATTCAATTTGTGGTGACTGGCTTCATTCATTCTCAAAAATAATCTTCAATAAATTCTACACTTTAAAAAAAATAATGCTTTGAACATGATTTCCAGCCTAATATTCATAACAGTTACAGAAGGCATTATAGACACAAAATGCTGTAGTAACTCAGCGGGTCAGGCAGCATCTCTGGAGAAAAGGAATAGGTGACGTTTTGGGTTGGAACCCTTGATGCTTTATTTAAAAAGTTTGAAGAAGTGTTCTGATCCGAAACATCACCTATTCCTTTTCTCCATAGATGCTGTGTTACTCCAGCTTTTTGTGTCTACCTTCAGTATAAAACAGCATCTGCAGTTCATTCCCACACAAAATACATCATGTTCCTGGAGTTCTTGATTCAAAATGCAGGTCAAGATATCAGCAACAGCATTTGGCATTTATTGCGGCTTCATGTAGTAAGGTATCCCTCTCCTCCTCAGAGAAATGCTATCACACAATATTTGACAAATAAAAGCACATTGAATATTAAGATGGTGACCAAAAAAAACAGGTTACAGAGGCAAGATACAAAGATCACATTAAGAGGAAGGAGATAGAGACAAGGAGATAGAGATAAGTTTTATTTAAATAAGTCTAGTGCTTTTGGGGTTGACAACTGAAACTATGGCTACAATGGAGAGGTGGTTATGGTTTCAAAAGAGATGAACACGAGGATGTTGCTAGTCATAGAAACATAGAAAATAGGTGCAGGAGAAGGCCATTTGACCCTTCGAGCCTGCACCGCCATTCAATATGATCATGGCTGATCATCCAACTCAGTATCCTGTACCTGCCTTCTCTCCATACCCCCCTGATCCCCTTAGCCACAAGGGCCACATCTAACTCCCTCTTAAATATAGCCAATGAACTGGCCTCAGCTACCTTCTGTGGCAGAGAATTCCAGAGATTCACCACTCTCTATGTGAAAAATGTTTTTCTCATCTCAGTCCTAAAAGATTTCCCCCTTATCCTTAAACTGTGACCCCTTGTTCTGGACTTCCCCAACATCGGGAACAATCTTCCTGCATCTAGCCTGTCCAACCCCTAAAGAATTTTGTAAGTTTCTATAAGATCCCCCCTCAATCCTCTAAATTCTAGCGAGTACAAGTCATGTAGGGTGGGGGGGAGTTCACAGTTGGAGAAGGAGAAGAGTGACCAAAGGATAAGAATTATAAATTCAAGGCTCCGTATGCACAGATATATGTGCTAATGATCCCAAAATATTCCCAGCAACATGTGATTCCAACATTGTCTGGCCCCAGAACGTGATGTCTTTTGATCATCTTTTCCCTCAACTACCACCATTAATTGGCCCAGCATCTGCCTCTCTGGGCTTTCAAATTGCACCCCCTCAAACGTCAGTAAATGAGAAATGGAACAATGCTTTCCTCATGGTCTACTTCAGCAAGTGGTTTAGACGAAGAGCAGCCTGCCATCGGGAAGAAGGTGCAGGAGCCTGAAAACTGTAACGTCCAGATTCAGGACCAGCTTCTTCCCGACTGCCCTTAAGCACCACAACCATGTGTATGTATGCGTGTGCATATACACAAAGAGTGAACTTTTTTTTTCCTCATTTATTATATTGTTTACAGTGTACTATATTTATATATTCTGATGTGCTGCTCCCAGTATGAATTTCATTGTTCTATCTGGGACATATGACAATAAAACACTCCTGACTCTTGAGGAGAGACATGGTATCCTGCCTAATATTCAACATGAACAAGACAAATAATACAGTCATTATCAAATCACTGCCTGTGGGAGCGAACTGTGAACAGGCTGGCTGTAATTCCCATATCATAACTGTGACTACATTTCAAAACTAGTTGCCGAGCTTTAAAGTACCTTGGGATATCGTGAAAGATACTAAATTAATGCAGAATCTTTTTATTTTAATGACTTTGCTCTGAGTGCATTTCATTTGAGGACCTTGGTGAGTAAATTAATTTTCAAAAATGCCACATCAGAGATTCCACCTGGTGCAGCAGACTGCCCCTTCAGGTCACACTGGCTTCCCATGTCAGGTGAGGACAAGCAAGTCATCTTTAAAAAGAAGAATGGGAAAGGGCAACATGTCTCTAATTATAGGTTGGGCTGCAAGCTACAGTATGAACTGCAGAGAGGCTTGATTCTGCTTGTGGGAGGGCAGCTTTACACTGACAACAATGTTATAGCGATGCTCAGTAGTTTAGTTTAGTTTAGAGATACAGCACAGAAACAGGCCCTTCAGCCCACAGTCCATGCAGACCAGCTATGCCTGCAGAGTAACACTCACCCACCTTTGCCTGTGTGTGAATGTGTGTGAGTGATTGGTGGTGGTCGGAGGGGCCGTAGGCGCAGATTAGCAGCCACGCTTCCATCAGTCTGTCCCAGGGCAGCTGTGGCTACAGAAGTAGCTTACCACCACCGAGTGTGACTGAGGAGTGAATGAATAATGCGATGTAAAGCGCCTTGAGTATTCTAGAAAGGCGCTATATAAATCCCATCCATTATTATTATTATTAATACCATCCTACGCACACTGGGGACAATTATACCAATCCAATCTACCTACAAACCTGCATGTTTTTGGAGTATGAAGAAATGGGGGCACTCTGAGAAAACCCACGCGGTCACGGGGAGAAGGAGTACAGACAAGCACCTGTTGTCAGGATCTAACCTCGGTCTCTGGCTCTGTAAGGCAGCAACTCCACCGCTGTGCCACTGTGTCAGTAATAATAATAATAATAATAATATATTTTATTGTCATTGCACATAAGCGCAACGAGATTTGGTATGCAGCTTCCATCCGATGTCATAACATAAATAACTAATAAAATTTAGATTTAGATACCCTGAGAACATGGATTGTAAAAAGAACAGTAAAATAGTCAAAACAGTTCAACAGACTAAAGTGCAGATGTGTCTGTGCGACGTGACCATCCGAGGGAGACAGTCCAGGGGGGGTGGGGGGCACTCAGCAGGGCCGGTTCAGAGCCACTATAGCTCTGGGAATTAAGCTGTTCCTGAGTCTGGAGGTTCGGGCGTAGAAGGCCTTGTAACGTCTGCCGGAGGGAAGTAGTTCGAACAGTCCATTACAAGGGTGTGAGGAGTCTTTATGGATGCTGACGGCCTTCCTGAGGCACCGTGTGTGGTAGATGCTCTCCAATGTGTCCCAATAACCTTCTGCGCTCTGTGGACGACGCGCTGAAGAGCTATCCTCTCCGCCTCCGTGCAGCTGATATACCACACAGATGCCATACGTTAATACGCTCTCTGTGGTGCAGCGGTAGAAAGTTGTCAGCAGCTGTTGGGGCAGACCAGTCTTTTTTAATGTCCTCAGGAAGAACAGTCGTTGCTGTGCCTTCTTGACCAGCGCAGCTGTTGGTGGACCATGTGAGGTCCTCTGAAATGTGAGTGCCCAGAAACTTAATGCTGGACACTCTCTCCACACTGTCCCCGTAGATGGAGATTGGGGCGTATTCTCCATTATGTGACCTCCTGAAGTCAATAATCAATTGATTATTGAAGTCAATTTCAGAAAATGTGATGTTCCTACACAATTAGCAAAGCTTAGATATACTGTAGGTTATGGGGCTTTTCTGCAGTCAGTGGATTTCACCAAACAAACACTTCAGTTGTTGTATAATTGTGCATCTTACTTCATTCACAAAGCACTGTACCACTACCTCACCAGTGGAATGGTGCTCAAAGGGATGAGAAGATCAGTTGATTCACCTCCAGTTCCATCGTGGCACTGTTGAGATCAATGCTCGGAGCTAATTTGTAATGTATCAATCAATATATTGATGCTTAATTTACAAGGTCTTATACGTTATTGACTTTTTCATTAAATAGCAAAAACAAATTTACGGAACAGCTTCTACTTCATTATTTGCACAGTTCTCCCAAAGTAATTGCAGTTATTGACAGCTTTTATGGTGCTATATAATCTCCGAGGCACTGACTGCAGGACACAGTGGTCAACAATAATCAACATCATCACGTAACTTAATACCGTGTTCCAGGCATAAACTCTAACCCATTTTAATTTAATTTTACTCCGGCAATTACTTGTTACCACCGGGTGGCGCCGTACGATGGCAGCCTCGCCAACAGTCTGTCTCGTCCTTTTCTTCTTTTGTTATTTTTAGTCAATTGGTGAATGTATGTTTTAGTGTGACTTTAGCTTTGGATTATGTAGGGGGTGGGGGACACTTTTTAAAATCTCTTTCCACGATGGAGATGCGATTTTTCCGTATCGTATCTCCGTCCGCACTGCGGCCTAACATCGTGGAGCTGACGGCCCCTTTGCTCAGGACCGCGGGAGAAAAGGAGGGAAGAAGATAATATATTATTGCCTTCTATCACAGTGCGCTGTGGTGGATGTTTATGTTAATTTTTATGTAACTGTGTGTTGTTGCTTTTTTGATATGACTGTATGGCAAATCAAATTCCTTGTATATTTTTTACATACTTGTCTAATAAATTCATTGCATTTACAATTACAATTAACTGCTGAACTTAGATTGAAGCTGGAATGATAACTGCTTGATGGGCAGGGTGACAATTGTCTGGAATGTTTGATGGCACTGTGTCTCAGGGCAAAGGGCAGATGCATCAGCTGACTAATTATTGATGTGTACGTAAATCGTGCAGTGCCCTTCAGTACAGTTTCCCATTGCTCCTAAGCCATTTTGCTTCACCTTTGGGGGAACCCTTCACGGAATCATGGCCAGAGTACAGAGCAATGTTGATCAGAAGCTGCAGGTTTCAGCCGAGTCCACTGCTACCAGGGCAGGCTGGACGAGAAAGTTGTGTAGGAAGAAACTGCAGATGCTGGTTTAAACTGAAGATGGACACAAAATGCCGGAGTAACTCAGCGGGTCAAGCAGCATCTCTGGAGAAAAGGAAAATAGGTAACGTTTTGTGTCGAGACCCTTCTTCGGCGTCTGAAGAAGGGTCTCGACCCGAAACGTCATCCATTCCTTTTCTCAAGAGAGGCTGCCTGACCCACTGAGTTACTCCAGCATTTTGTGCCTATCCTTGGACGAAAACATCGTCAGCTGTGTTAAATATACAATGTCATAGAACATGGAACAGTACAGCTCTAGAAAAGGTCATTTGGCCCACAATATCTGTGCTGAACATGATGCCAAGTTGAACTCATATCCGGCTACACATAATCCATTCTTTGCATATCCATATGCATATCCATAAGTCTTCTAAATGCAACTATTGTATTTGCCTCCATCACCATCCTTGGCAGCATGTACCAGGCACCCACCTCTGTGTATAAAAAAACCTGCCTCACGCATCTCCTTTAAACTTTGGCCCTTTTCACCTTAAAGCAGTGCTCTCTAGTCTTTGACATTTCCATCCTTGGGAAAAAGATTCTATCCTATCTATGCCTCTCATAATGTTATAAACATCTATCAGGCCTCCCCTCAACCTCCAGCATTCCAGGGAAAATAGTCCAGGTTTGCCCAACCTCTCCCTGAGTCCGGGCAGTTTCATCGTGATGATCCCTGAAATGGCCATTGTTCCAGGGCAATCCCGGCGTACAATTGGTGAATGGGAATAGATGGGAATTACTCAGGTACATCCATGCACCATTCCCGTTGCCACGGTAACCTTTTGGGTCCTTGCAGCTTTACTTTAGGCTTTAGAAATACAGCGTGGAGACAGGCCCTTCAGCCCACCTAGTCTGCGCCAACCAGCGATCTCCCCTTACACTAGCACCATCCTACATACTGGGGGCAATTTACAGAAACAAATTAACCTACAAACTGCCAACTGAGAAGTTGCCAACGCCCTCAAGGTCTGTCTGCAATAGTACGGAGTGTTCTGTGTGAATATAAATACTGGAAGATCATTCTATTTTAGTTTAATCTTGTTGGGAAGGTCTTTGAGATCAGACTATTATATGAAGTGTATGTATTAGTATTTGTATATGGTAGTCCAATCATTCAGATGGAGAAGACACAAAGTGCTAAAGTAACTCGGTGGGTTAGGCCGCATCTATGGAGATATTAGTTGTATCAGACAGTAAATGAACAATAATTCATCCTCAAAATTCACAATCACACAGTGTCTGTGTTAAGGAAGTTTAAAGTTAAAAGTTTAGAGAATTGTGACAGTCAGATTGGGTTTGGCATTAACATAGATCTAACGTTAAATTCTATGACATTTTTAAGTAGGAAAGTGGGCTTTAAATGATCACGAATAAAATAATCCTATGCAAGATGTCTGTTTTTATGGAAACCGGTAGAGTTCCTGCTGAAACAGACATTTGATGTCACTCTCCAAATGGTAAATTAATCTCTCTTCCTCTCTCGCTGTTTTTCAGTACTCAAGGCTGTGTGCAAACCGACTTGTTACCAACATCTGAATTCATCAACTTCATGGAAGTCATGAGTCCGTTCTGCTGCACTCAGGAAGAAGGGTCTCAATCCGAAACGTCACCTACCATCCATGTTCTCCAGAGGTGCTGCCTGATCCGCTGAGTTATTCCAGCACTTTGTGTCCTTCTGCCGCACCCAGTCCTCTCCCTTCCAGAGTTCTGCCTTCTGGGATTGGAATTCATGGAAATGTAACTGGTCTTTCTTCCAACATCTGGATCTGCGACATATATGCAACTAACATCTGATGGGCATTTCACTTCAGAGTGAAACAGAAAAGAGGAAAAATGCAACTGGGACAATTGCTACCCACTCAACCCATCTCATTCACCTGTAATCTGATGTTGACAGCGCTACCAAGCATCCTCCCTACTCATCAGTAATTAGTTTCACCAAGGACACTCAGATACAGATCTCATTACAGTCTTTGTCCAACCTTTAGCAAAATAGTTCAATTCAAGGAATGAGGTGAGAGTTACAGTTTCTGATGACTAACCACTACTCAACCAACTGTGGCTTCAGGACAGTTGTTGTTCTTCTTCTTGTAGGGGGTTGATCACCATAACCCCGTGTCAAAGGTTGTGGAATGCTCAGGCCAGTGTTAGGGTCCAGCTTACTCAGCAGCTTCAGCAGTGACCCATTCTCCATCACGCCAGAAGTCGGGATCTGTGCTGACGGTCATCGGAGGTTGAGTTCCATCTTCCTCTGTTGGAACAGTCAGGCTGAAAACATGAATATGATTGTGAAGTTTCTTCATTTTATTCTATGGCTATTTAATTTTAAACTTTTCTGTTCTATGCAGCAGGGGATTTGTCCAGGTTTTCTGTACTGTACTGTACTAACACCAATCATTTGTGCCTACAAGCCCCATTGAAAGTTATAGTCCCTGTTGTCCTGACTAATGGCAAAGATTTAAAGACCGCATGGATGAACTCCAAAAATTGTCATCCCTGTCTGGTGAAAAAATAAAATGGGGAAGGCGGCTCAACCGTGGCTAATGAGGGAAATCAAGGATAGTGTTAAATCCATGGAAAAAGCATATAAATTGGCCAGAGGAAACAGCAAACCGGAGGACTGGGAGAAATTTAGAACTCAACAGAGGAGGACAAAGGGGTTAATTTAGAAGGGGGGAAAAAGAGCATGGAAGAAGACTTGCGTGGAATATAAAAACTGACTAAAACCTCTTTAGATATGTCAAAAGGAAAAGAGTGAAGACAAATGTAGGTCCCTTACAATCAGATACAGGTGAATTTATAATGGGAAACAGAGAAATGGCAGAACAGTTAAACGAGTACTTTGGTTCTGGCTTCACTAAGGAACCCCAGTTATTTACAATATATATTAACGATTTAGACGAGGAATTAAATGTGATATTTCCAAGCTCGCGGATGACACAAAGCTTGGTGGCAGTGTGGGCTGCGATAAGGATGCTATGAGGCTACAGGGTGACTTGGATAGGTTGGGTGTGCGGGCAGATGCATGGCAGATGCAGTATAATGCGAATAAATGTGAGGCTATCCACTTTGGTGGCAAGAACAGGAGGGCGGATTATTGCTGTCAGATAAGGATAAAGGGATTTGCAAAGGGACATGGCTGTGCTTGTTTATCAGTCACTGAAAGTAAGCATGCAGGTACAGCAGGCAGCGAAGAAAGCCAATGACATGTTGGCCTTCATTGCGAGAGGATTTGAGTTTAGGAGCAAGGAGGTCCTACTGCAATTGTACAGGGCCCTGTTGAGACCGCACATGGAGCATTGTGTGCAATTTTGGTCTCCTAATTTGAGGGAGGCCATTATTGCTATTGTAGGAGTGCAGAGTAGTTTCACCAAGTTAATTCCCAGAATGGCGGGACTGACATATGATGAAAGAAGGGGTCGACTGGGCTTGTATTCACTGGAATTTAGGATGAGAGGGGATGTTAGAGAAATATGTAAAATTCTTAAAGGATTGGACAGGGTAGATGCAGGAAAAATGTTCCTGATGTTGGGAGAGTCCAGAACCAGGGGTCACAGTTTAAGAATAAGGGGTAGGCCTTTTATGACTGAGATGAGGAAAAACGTCTTCACCCAGAGAGTTGTGAATCTTTGGAATTCTCTGCCAGTGGAGGCCAATTCACTGGATGTTTTCAAGAGAGAGTTAGATTTAGCACTTTGAGATAAAAGAATCAAGGGATATGGGAAAAAGCAGGAACAGGGTACTGATTTTGGATGATCAGCCATGATCATATTAAATGGTGGAGCTGGCTCGAAGGGCCGAATGGCCTACTCCTGCACCTATTTTTCTATGTTTCTAAACATGAACAGCAGCTCCGCGTCCGTTCAAATGGGAGGGAAATATTGTTACCAAGAAACTTCAAAGTAATTGCGTTGTCCCTTGTTCACTGTGACATTTATTCTACAACTTTTCGGTTTGACTCACGACCGATTTTTAGGTTCAGAATTTGGTTTATTATATAGCCACGTATACCAAGCACCATCTTTGTCAGTGTAAACGCATGTTTTATTGTACAGGTGATCTTCAGATACCCTGCACCTTGTCTTCTGCCCAACCACTCCCCATCAATCTTCAGTCTGATCCCACACCACTAATCGTCTTCACAAGAACCTGCCTCAATCCTCCTTCCTATTATTTGCCCAGGCCGGTTCCTCTACATCAGTGGCAAGCAGGGCGCCTTCTCTTCAACCACGTCACCTTGCAAGGTGCACCATGTACAGTTGAATACTGGAGACCCTGTGGAGTCACTAGCCATGGTTCGTACGCACCTGCCTCGCCGAAGCTGTCAGTGTCAGTGGGTCAGAATGTGATACTAAGTTCATATGATTAACACCATATCCATCATTTGATGAACACACTCTATTTGTAAGCATGAGCAGGTGAGAGTGTCAAAATAAGTCAGATGGAAAACAAATGTCACACTGGTCCAGTGGAAATATTTATTTTAGTTAATGTCTTTTCATATGGATAAAGTCATAGAGCACCTTAATAAATTCTTCAGCCCAACTCATACATGCTGCCCAATATGCCCCATCTAAACTGGATCCATTTCCCTTCACTTGGCCCATATCCCTCTAAACGTTTCCTATCTAGGTTCCCATCCATGTGTCTTTTAAATGTTCTTGGAAAGGTTCTTACTGTTATAGTTCTTATTATTTTATTCTCATCGTCTCTTTTATCTATTGACTTAACTATCCATTTCTGATTCTCAAATGTTTCCACCTGTCCAGTCAGCCACTGATGCTTTTTTTCCTTCAGTTTGATACGATTCAGAGAGAAACCTTACTGGGACTGTCTGACCAGAAATTTGACTGACCATGGCGCTATTTTAGGACTGGTTTGAAAGGGGTGCCAGGTAAAGGTTGTTGGCTGAAGATTGCTTGAAAAGAAATAGCATCCATCTTCTAGCAGAAAAATATGGATATTATATTTAGATATATACTATACAGATGTCGGTTACAATAAACAAAACAAATGCTGGAGTAAGTCAGCGGGTCAGGCAGCATCTCTGGAGAACATGGTTGGGTGACGTTTCAGGTTGGGTTAGAAAGTTCCTGACCCTAAACGGCACCTGCCCATCCCCTCCATAGTTGCTGCCTGAGTTCCTCCAGCACATTGTGGTTTTTTACATCCTCCTGCTCCTCCTCTCAGTGGTCAGGTCTCCTATTGTCAGCAATGGGCACTCCCGGGCACCCTTGCTAAAAACCCACAAGATTCTTGCTTAATTGTGTGAAAGTGACAACATTTTCAATAACCACTATAATTTTCCTATATAGCAATGACATGTATCCCATTTTCCTAATCTGGTTTATGATCCTGTTTTAAAAAAAATCAGTATTATAATATCAATATTTAATTGAAAGTCCAATTCTTAGTTTTGTACTGGGGGGAATTTCCCTTTTCAGGCTATGATAAATGATTTATTGACATTTGAACTGGAAAGTGTAAGAGGTGTTTTTATCAGTCTGGGGGCACGTACTATAAACAACTTTACATTTCAATTAATTCAAAACTGCTGTGCACTTACAATCGTTTTCCTGCTTTTTTGCTGCAAATGTTAGTCCTATCGATAGGATTTTAAAAATAGCTGAGATGCATCTGATGGAAGGTTGAAATGTTCATGGCTCCACAACATGAATTGTTTTGCTTCAAGTCTCTGCATTCACAGATTATAATAAATCCAAAGCAACTGGTTTCCTGCCTGCAGTACAAATACAGTGTGTACATAGACAACAATTTTAATAAAAACTAATCCAGTGTTCCAAGTGGGCCCATTGAAATGTTATTACCAACATGTTATTTCCAACTTGGACAGTGGCTTCAGACCTGTCTCAGTTGAACGCCGCGGTCCGTCACTGTACAGGTCTGCACTGTCCACAGCTCTCCTGCTACAGACCACTGTCCCCGACAGTGTCGCTATAAACCATTGTGATGAATAATTAAATGAATATGATCAAAGTTTGCTCTGTTCATAACACCTGCCTCAAATAAAGCTAAGTCAACATTGATGCTCTGTTGGGTTGACTTTCATTACATATATCAAATGTGGCATTGGTTTGATCAACACTTTCCTTTGCACACTATATCGGCTCAGCTGTTATCTTCCCCAGACTGGTGAATGTGGCAAGTTGGCTGCACTACACCGAGGGGAATTGGCAACCCATTTAATATTTTTCTTCTTTTCTCTGAACCCAGGTCCACGAGCCAAATGCATGTTGTGGTACAGAATAGGGACCTGCGATCTAATGCCACACACAGCTTTTAACACAATCCTCTTCATCCTTCGGTGGTATGTACAAACAGCAGGGAACAATCTCACAGAGTCTCAGACTTGTAGCTTGCCTGCAAGGGTTCATAAAGTGAAGCACATTTTCTCAAGTTTCTGTGAATTAGCCGTCCCCTGGGGACTGACCAGGCCATTACATCGACTGCAACTTGTTTCAATTGCCACAGGTGCTCCAGCTCGGCAAAGCCATTTACCTCTTAAACATGTCAGTTGCCTTCTTCAGACAAGTGCATGCTGAATTATAGAATGTAGAATGCAGATGCTGGTAATACACAAAAGGACAACGCTGGATCTAGTATTGGGAAATTGGGAAGGGCAAGTTAATAAAGTGTGTGTGGAGGAGTCTTTTGGGAATAGTGACCACAGTTCTGCAGGGAAAATGCTGGGAACAATAGGCCGGTGAGATTAACATCTGTAGTTGGTAAATTGCTGGAGAGTATTGTGAGGGATAAGATTTGGATTTACATTTGCATTTGGATGGGCAAGGGCTGATTAGGGAGAGTCAGCATGGTTTTGTATGTGGGAGGTCGTGTCTCACAAAACTGACTGATTTTTTTGAAGATGTGACCAAAAAGGTTGATGAGGGCAGAGCTGCAAATGTTGTGTACATGGACTTCAGTAAGGCGTTCGACAAGGTTCCGCATGGTGGGCTGCTCTGGAAGGTTGGATCGCATGGGATCCAAGGAGAGATAGGTGAATGGATGGCAAATTGGCTCCATGGAAGGAAGCAGAGGGTAATGGTGGAAGGTTGCTTCTCAGACTGGATGCTTGTGACTAATGGTGTGCCTCAGGGTTCGGTGCTGGGCTTGTTACTGTTTTTCATCTACATCAATGATTTATATGAGAACATACAGGGCAAGATTTGCTGATGATAAAAAAGTTAGTGGTTTTGCAGATAGTGAAGATGGTTGTGAATGATTGCAGCAGGATCTAGATCGATTGACCAGGTGGGCGGAGGAATGGTTGATGAAATTTAATACAGAGAAGTGTGAGGTGTTGAATTTTGGGATGTTGAATAAGGGCTGGACCTTCACAGTAAATGGTAGGCTTCTGGGTAGTGTTGTAGAGCAGAGGGATCTAGGAGTACAGGATAAGGATACGAGGTGATCTTATTGAGGTGCATAAGATTATGAGAGTAATAGATTGGGTAGATGCACAGAGTCTTTTGCCCAGAGTAGGGGAATCGAGGACCAGAGGACATATGTTCAAGGTGAAGGGGAAAGATTTAACAGGAATCCGAGGGGTAACTTTTTCACACAAAGGGTGGTGGGTGTATGGAACAAGCTGCCAGAGGAGGTAGTTGAGGCTGGGACTATCCCATCGTTTAAGAAACAGTTAGACAGGTACATGGACAGAACAGGTTTGGAGGGATATGAACCAAGCGCAGGCAAGTGGGACTAGTGTAACTGGGACATTGTTGGCCGGTGTGGGCGTGTTGGGCCGAAGGGCCTGTTTCCACACTGTATCACTCTAGGACACAAATTTTGTAGGAAGGAATTGCAGATGCTGGTTTACACCGAAGATAGACACAAAATGCTGGAGTAACTCATTGGGACAGCAGCATCTATGGATAGAAGGACTGGGTGACCTTTCAGGTCAAGACCTTTTTCCAGGGTGAGAGTCAGGGAAGAGGGAAACGAGATATGGAAAGGTAAGGTGTGGAAACGAGAGATCAAAGGGGACGAAGGTCAAGGGAAATGTAGAATAGATCTAAATGAAAGGTTTTTTATTGAGAGAGGGTCGTGTAGGTTTGTTAGTGGTAGCTGATCTACCTGGGGTAGATGTAAATTGAGGCAATATGCTGAATCTGTGTGATTATGTTGTAATGTAGAAACAAGCAACTGCAGATGACGGTTTACAAAAAAAGACAACGCCCCAGACTGAATTTCTGATTATGTTTCATTAAATTGTGCCACTTTGTAATAGCAAGTTTAATTGTATTCATTTTCAAAAGTCTTCTCTCCCATTTTATATTAAATAATATGGTCTTGCACAAATCAAAATTCAAGTCTTCTCCCCCTTTGACAGATTGAATGTCTGAAAGGAACAAAGCAATTTATTTGTGAGACTTAAAATAAGCTGCTCCAGTGATGCAGGACTGAGCGCATCTGGCAAACGGCTGCCTTTAAGGGGAGACCGGCTCTGTTCTTTCATTGTAATAATCTCACATCTTTGGTGGGGCTGCATTTCAGATGGTTCCGAGAACACCCTGTTAGCAACTTGGTGGTATTCTTGGTGCCCCGAGCATCATGTGCCGCCATTGTGTTGCAGTAGATACATACCACCTACTGATCTGTATTAACGTTAAGCTGAATGATCATGATCTCACATTCATGAGCTAATTGCGTTGTTCATACTTACTCATCCAAGTGATCTTCAGCAGGCAAAGTCTGCATAGAGTTAGCAGGAACCCGTACTGAGAGTAGTTTAGCTTTTTCCACAATTGTTTGGGCAAGTAAGCTGTCAACAAAGTGTAAAGTTTCAGGAGGGGCAAACCAACGTTGATAAGAGTTTTTCTGTTCCCTTGCCATGAAAAGGATTTCAGAAATTAAATTATTAACTGTTGCGGTTTTGATTGAGTTATTTTTTCACAGATGTTGGTGGGTGTGTGGTATAGGTGTATGTGTATGCAGTGCGGTGCATACACGCACTCTGGTATCCTCCCACATTCCAAGGACGTGCAAGGTTGTAGATTAATTAGCTTGGTATAAATGTAAATTGTTCCTAGTATGTGTGCAGGATAGTGTTAATGTGCGCGGATCACGGGTCGATGCGGACTCGGTGGGGTGAAGGGCCTGTTTCCGTGCTGTATCTCTAAACTAAACTAAACTAAACTCGATGAACAAACTATAATGCAGAACCTCACAAAGCAGACATTTAATTCTGGAGGTACAGATATTTTACAAATATGCAGCTGATTTTCAGAAAAGGTTACGAGTTCTAAAAAATAGTCATCTAGATAAAGTAAACTGGGATTTCTGCTTAAGAATATTTTCCAATTAAAACTCAGCACCTGGTAGTATAAAAAGCAAAGGTATATTGAGTGTGAATGATCAAATTTAGTTTAGTTTAGTTTAGTTTAGAGATACAGCATGCAACTATATTTCAGCCATCACCGTGGAAACTGGCACTTCAGCCCACCGAGTCCGCAGCAACCGACCCAGTTTTGCATCGTACACTCGGTGCAATTTACAGAGGACCAATTAACCTACAACCCCACACGTCTTTGGAAAGTGCGACATCTGAGCACCCGGAGGAAACCCTTGTGGTCACTCAAGGACCCAAACTCCACACAGACAGCAGCCGTAGTCAGGATCAAATCTTCATCAGATTTTTGCAGATTTTTTTTGTTGAAAGCAAAACTAGTTTGAAACAAAGCTTAACATACATTAATTCGACCCAAAGTAGAAAGTGTGCAACTACACAGTTTGGTATTTATAAATGATTGTTTTCCTCTGCAAAATATTATTACTATCATGATTTTATCAATGTTGGGGATATTCTCTTATCCAGGTGAGTCAAAATAACGGTTGCCCCTGTGCAATGTTCCCAAATGCTCTCCCATTTGCTTCATGGAGTCTATATTCAAAGCATGGCAAGTAATGCATAATGGATGCATTCATTTAATATTGAATTAAAACGGAAGACGCTGGAAGTAATCAGATGGTCAGGCCATGCAGAAGGAAAACATAGTTAACATCTCAGGTCGATGACCTTCCGTTAGAATGTTTGAATGTCTGTTCCAATTCCTGCAAAACACTATCCAGAAATTAAAGCACAAATCTTTGTGGGAGTGAGTAGGTCCCTGGCAATCAACATGATGGCTGAAATATAGACATACGTTGCACATTAATAGTTTTCAACTACTATACTAGTCATCTAATCTACTAGTACTACTAGTAAATCTAGTAAACTAATACTAGTATTCATAACTGTTACGTTGCATATTAATTTCTCAGGCAGCAGTGAAACCATCGTTGTGATCAGAGAGACAAGAAGGTAATAATCATGGTATTACTCACAGAATAAGTCCATTTGTGGAGTGCAGGAAGTTGGGGGGTAATTTTATGGGTGACATTTGAGTTGTAGTTTCTTCATTGGTGGAATCGCTTAAGGTGAAGGCCGACTGTAAACAATTGTCATTTCTGATGGAGCGGTTTTGAAACATGAGGGTCAGGGCAACTAGTGAACCGTTGCAGCAGTTTAGCAGGGACTGGGAGGTTTGATTACTTCATCATGGAATTAAGTGAGATAATCAGCCTGTTGCTTATTTTAAGAAAGTCAGCAAAGGCATTTACTACAAAATTACTACCAGCATCGTTCACCTTGTTGATGGTGAGGTATCGGCCCCAACTACATCTTGCTGCACTTACGCAGGACAACATTTCAAAACTCACATCAATGTGAATATCATTTATCTAAAGGTTAGGCTCTATCCTACAACATAAATGGCTTGGATCTTGAGGAGAAATGTTGAAATCTCCTGAAGATACTGTCAGCTACTTGAGGATCCCCACATGAGTCCCCACTCCCTCATCTTTACTATAGACTTTCAGTCACTCTACACCTCCATCCTCCACCAGTAAGTCCTTAAAGCCCTCCATTTCTTCCTCAACTGCAGAACTATTCAATTTCCCTCAACTAACACTCCACTCTGCCTAACGGAGCAGGTCCTCACCCTCAACAACTTCTCCTTTGATTCCTCCCACTGCCTCCAAGGCGTAGCTATGGCCACCCGCATGGGCCCCAGCTGTGTCTGCCTCTTTGTGGGGTAGGTTGAGCAATCCCTGTTCCAGACGTACACTGGCCCTATCCCCGAACTCTATCTCCGTTACATTGATGACTGCATTACTGCTACCTCCTGCACCCATGCAGATCTCATGGACTTCATCAACTACACCACTAATTTTCATCCTGCACTCAAATTTACTTGGACCATCTCCGACACCTCCCTCCTCTTTCTTGATCTCACAGTCTCCAGAGCAGGAAATAGACTATCGACTGACGTCTATTATTAACCCACTGACTCCCACAACTATCTCAACTATACTTCTTCCCACCCTGCTTCCTACAAAGATGCTATCCCCAACTCCCAATTCCTCCGTCTAAGCCGCACCTGTGCCCAAGATGAGGTGGTTCCATACTACAACATCCGACAGGTCCTCATTCTTTAGGGACCTTAGTGGGTCAAGGAGCATCTCTGGAGGTGAATTTTCGGGTCAAGATTCTCCTTCAGACTGAGAGTCAGGGGATAGGGGAAACGAGAGATAGATGGTATTTAGGACAAATGAATGGAAGATGTGCAGAAACATGGTCGTAGAGCGAGAGAGCAGGAAGAATCACAGAGGGTCGATGGTTCATGTGGGCAAGTCTAACAGCAGACGTGGAGGGCTGGGCAGTCCTGTCAAAACATTTCTGAGTGCTGCAATACGTATGTGGATGAGAAATTGAATTTTAACTTTGATTACGTCAGATGGGGTAAGCATCATATTGGAAAGTTTATTGTTCACAGATAGCAGGAATACCAAATTAAATCCTGACCCTCTCTGTAAGTGAGAATGAAAGATTTAATACAAACTCAAGAGGCAACTATTTTACGCAGAGGGTGGGTGGGTATATGGAACGATATGCCAGAGGAGGTAATTGAGACAGGTACATTTCACTTGGAAAGGTGTATGGATAGGAAAGGTTTAGAGCGATATGGGTCAAACATGGGCAAATGGGACTAGCTTTGATGGAACATCTTTGGTGGCATGGGCAAGTAGGGCTGAAGGGCCTATTTCTGTGCTGTATGACTCTATGACACTCTTCTCAGTATTCACCCTTCAGTTCATTTTCGTGCTGTCTCATTAAAACCCAAACTAAGTCCTAAGCCTGCTGAAGTGTAACTGTTCTTCCTGTGCGTGAAGAAACATTTTGAGGTGTCTCTCACAATGAAGAGCACTCCAGAAATTAAAAACGGTTCTGTTGTCATTCTTCATAAGGGAAACAATGTGTTTTTCCTCCACAGTTGACTAAAATAACGGTTCCTTCATCCTCTGCTTGTCTTGACAGCAGAATGATCATGTCGTTCTGTGAATGAAAACCAACACCCCTTCATGACAGTAAACAGCTCATAAACATGTTAACTCACTTAATTAAAAGTGCCACACACGCATGCTATGGCTACCTATCAAGACAACATGTTGCTAAATTCACTGATTGCTCAAATGAAGTGTTGGAGAGAAATTAAGCAGGAAGAACAGGAAGCAGCCGAGAGCTCAGATTTACAGCAGCTGAACCATTCCGCAAGAAGCAGAATTCTCTCATTCAATTTGTGATCCAGTGTTTATATTGACCCAAACAACCAAACGTCAGTCGGTGATATTTAGATGGACTGCTTTACAATATTCTGTGCAAAGAGTTTGGCAACTCTACACCATCGTATCTGCCTGCGCACAAATCCGAGCATGGTTTAAACACCAGAAGTTATTCTGTTTAGGTTGTGATTAAATGGCGGAACAGTAGTACTACCTTGCAGAATTTGATCCATGATCGGGGCATGATATTTTTCAGGATAAAAGGAATGGATGATCTTTTCCAGTCGAGACTCTTCTTTTCACCCGAAAAGTCACCCATTCATTCCTTCTATCCAGAGATGCTGCTTGTCCCACTGAGTTGCTCCAGCGTATTGTATCTATCTTCAGTGTAAACCAGCATCTGCAGTTCCTTCACACACACATGATACTTTACTAATGTCACAAACTGCTGAATGTCAGGAGGAGATGCCTGAAGAAAGTGTGAGAAAGTAGTTAAAGGAGCATGGAACTTGCTGCCTGTGAAGACTAGCAGATCCATTTATCAGGGGTTCGTAGTTGCCCCTAGGGTGCCTTGTCTCTGCGTCAAGGGATGAATGTAACCACATGTCACGGGAATTGGGTGCACCCTGCAAGAAATAGTTTCACTCAATCCAAGGATCTAATTTCCAACCGGCAGATGATCAGGTGTGTTTAAACCGCCTGCCTCCACCCTTTGCTTCAGTCACATGTGTGACGTGGATGGGACAGTCAGTCCATACCTTCTCCAACTGGTGGAGTGGGCTGTCCCATGTTACAGTAATGCACATCAGGAGAACTGTATTTAATGGAGATACAACAAGAACCATTAAGTCATCTTGTTTCGGCATTCATGCTGTTACTCAATCTTAACAATGGGATATTATGTGTTTTTAGTGATGTCAGTGAATGTAGTAACAGTCAGTTTGCTAAGTTACTGGGTTTTAAATATCTTCATGCTGTGATCATTCTGATCCCCACTACAATCAGTCTGAAGAACGGTCCCAACCCAAAACGTCACCTATCCATGTCCTCCTCCAGAGATGCTGCCTGACCAGCTGAGTTACTCCAGCACTCTGTGTTTTACTGTCTTCAATCTTTATTGCTGCAATTCCTATTGTCGTCATTAGATGGAGCCAGGGGAACATGGTTTCTCTTCCTAATTATAGACACAAAATGCTGGAGTAACTCTGCAGGCCAGGCAGCATCTCTGGAACGAAGGAACGGGTGAAGTTTCAGGTCGAGACCCTGTTGGATATGTGTATCAAGAGAAGACAGACACAAAGTGCTGGAGTAACTCAGTGGGTCAGGTAGCATCTGTTGAGAAAATGAATAGGTGACTTTTTGGGTCAAGACCATTCTTCAGGTTATGTCAACCATGAATGTAATAGATTGTTGTACAAACCCATTCCCTTCACTTCCCCCAGGTACTCCAGCATTTTGTTGTATCAGGTGCATCAACCTGTTGGTTTTCATTCTTTGAATTAGGTTTTATTTATACTCGAAATAATTCACAAATAATATAGTGTGAGTTCAGATAAAATTGTGCCGCCACATGTGGCCGGAGTTAAGGAAGACTAACTGGGAGGGAAGTTGCAAAAGAAAGAAATAGGTTCACACTTGGAAATCCATGGAAGGTGGTCAAGAGATTTTGAGGAAAATGTATTTCCCCCGAAAGCCAGAAGCTGGGAGTGTGGAGCTGAGCTAGAATGCTTCAGGTTTCACGTAAAGAAAGCCAAAGAATATCCATAGATATGGGTATGAGCTTCAAGAGATTGATGAAGATAGAACAGAGAGATGCAAGCAGTTTACGTTCGACAACACCCCAGGTCTCCACCCAGAGACACATTAGAAAATGTGGAAGCGACAACAGGTGCAGTCATCCATCTGTAGAGGAGGGGCCACCTCGTGTTCGCTGTCTGGAGTTTGCACGTTCTCCCCGTGACCGCGTGGGTTTTCTCCGGGTGCTCCAGTTTCCTCCCACATTCCAAAGACGTACAGGTTTGTAGGTTAATTGGCTTCTGGATATTAGAAATTGTCCCTAGTGTGTAAAATAGTGCCAGTGTACAGGGTGATCGCTGGTCGGCATGGACTCGGTGGGACGAAGGGCCCGTTTCCACACTGTGTCTCTAAAGTCTAAGGTAAAATGACAATTTAAGAACTGTGCTGATAATTAAAGTTTGTGAATGAGATGGGCAGCTGATAGTTCAGGAAAGGGAGTTGGAAAAGTATACATAGGCAGCACGGCACTGGGTGCAGTCCGTGGGCTCCTTCTGCCCAATGGAATGCATGGTCTCACATGGACGGGACCACATCTCCCCTCCCCTCCCCTTAATCACCTCCCTCCTCTTACACACCACAACCACCCCTCCCCTCCCACACCACCCCTCCCACATCACCCCTCCCAAAAAAGACCACACCTCCCAAACCAGACCACACCTGCCAAACCTGACCACCCACCCCTCCTGTCCTCTCACACACCTCCCGACACCTCCCCTCCCCCACTCACACAACCCCCCCTCACACACCTCCCTCCCTCACATACCTCCCCCCCCACACACCTCCCCCCCCTCACACACCTCCTCCCCCCCACACACCTCCCCCCCCCCCCACAAACCTCACCCCCCTCACACACCTCCCCCCCTCACACACCTCCCCCCCTCACACACCTCCTCTCCCACCCCCACACACCTACCCTTCCCCCTCACGCCCCTCCCCTCACACACCACACTTCCCGGCCCCCGTTAACAGCAGTGATAGCTCGGTCTTTGGGAACCGGAACTTCAGGGACCCTCCACAGAGACACCTCACCACTACCCCCTCCCCACTATCCCTCCCCCCCCCAACACACACACACACACACACACACACACACACACACACACACACACACACACACACACACACACACACACACACACACACACACACACACACACAGGGAGCAGGGTGCTCTGTGCAACACAAGCCCCTGTGCTGTGGCAGTGCATTGAGTCACATTCCGGGGTGGAAGATTGCAACCTTCATGTGGTCTGCCCTGTTTCGACGAATGCAATCAACTCGGCATGCACAATCAAATAAGATCAAATAGAACAAGATGTACTCCAACTTTAGGCTGTGCGCGCCATACACAAGAAGAAGAAGAAAAAGACACATTCCTAGCCACGCTTGTGGTAAAATGTGAAAAACCCTGGAAGGTTTGTTAATGTATTTAACACTCCCCAGCATTGAAAACTTAAATTCTTCTCAAGATCACTCATACTTTTAAAACAAAAACATTAACATGTTCAAAGCAACAAAAAATAATTAAAATGTCTAAACATTAAAGAAAGCATAAACAGTTAAATGCATGTGTGAACAATTAAATCCATTTGATTTGGGTTCATGTAAATTGGTGGTCATGTTACTAAGCTATTCCTGCACAATCGATCCAGAGATATCAGGCCAAATCATCTGAAATTGAAAATAATTTTACAAACGATGATGGTGATAACCATGAACGTAACAGATTATTGCACAAACCTATCCCCTTCGCTTCCCCCAGGTACTCCAGCACTTTGTGTCCTTTTCTGCAAACCAGCCCCTGCAGTTCCTTGCATCCACTATCACAATCACAATCACAATAATACTTTATTAGCCAAGTATGTTTTGCAACATATGAGGAATTTCATTTGCCAAGTCAGTCATACAAATAAAAAGCAACCGAACACACAAAATACATTTTGACATAGACATCCACCACAGTGTCTCCTCCGCTTTCCTCACTGTGATGGTAGGTGTTAGGTATGTGATAATTATCATATGTAATTAGTGTCTTGTGATATGTTGTGCAAGTACGCATGTGCAGGGAAGACTCAGGTGGCGTCCGGCAGTAAAGAAGCTTGTAAGATCACTCCCGTGTCCGAGCCTTATTTCAAGTGTTCAAAACATCCGAATACACAACGATTGGCGACGAGGATAAAAGAACGAAAATAAGAACAAGGCCAGCAAGAAGAATCAAAAACAAGTTTAAAAATAGAAGTAGTATTTGGAAACAAAGTGGAACAGCACCAAGCCAAATTGTTTTGAATTGGCGCCAAAAAGAAAAAAGGTAGGAACGGGAGGCAATAGCTCGGGGAAGAGCTAGGAAAACAAGCAGGGGCAGTAAGGGTCACCGAGCAGGGTATCAGCTTATCTGGAATGTATACAGGGCTGTGCAGCCCACAGCCCAGCCCAAGCAGCAGCCACAGACGTTGGGTGAGGGCCTCGTACCGTGTAGGCCATGGACAGGTCCAGAGAGCCACCGACAGAGGCTGAGTCTTCAGCCCAACCGGGAACAGTCAGCCCGGTGGGGGGAGAAAGTAAACAAAGCCCGGTCGCGGGAGACGGCCGAGAGTGGAGAAAGCCTACCACAAGTGAGGCACAGTCCTGAAGCTTGGAGCAGTGGGGACCAGCAGCAGAAATAAGCAGCAACAGCTAGCCCGGGAAGCCAGCAAAAGCCAGCCTGGGATGGCAGCCCGTGGAGTCAGCGAGATCCAGCGGAGGCAACAGCAACAGCTGAGCCAGCAGCAGCATCGGAGGTCCGGAGTGGCCAGCGCTGTTTAAGAGTAACAGTGAAGTCCCGGGGGGGGAGCCAGCTAAAGCAACGGTGGAGGTCGAGGATGCACACAGGCCGCAAGCTGGAGCAGTGAAATCCTTCACAATAAAACTGTAATGCATTGTCACAGTAAACACAGGACTGTTGGATGTGTAATGCATTGGACTGTTATCAATAATTTAAGTAAATCTATGTGCATAGGAAGAATATGTTTAAAATGTTCTAGTTGCTATTAACAGGAAATGTGGGTTAATAAAATTAGAGCATACTGCACACCACTCTACACTGCGCACCTGTGGTCGAACTATTTAAAGACAAGTATGGAGAGACTAAAGGTGGCATATAACAATGCCATGAGAACACTGCTAAGGCAACCTAGATGGTGTAGTGCCAGTAATATGTTTGTGGCTGCAGGAGTCAGTACTTTAGAAGCTATCCTAAGACACCACATGTATAAATTCATTTGCAGGATAAATGACTAAAAATGTGCTTATTGTGGCCTTGACAAACATAAGGGTTAGCACTACACGCTACGAATCCCAGTTGTGGAGACACTGGTATCGTTGTCTCGTTGTAGGACATTGATCATCTTTTAATCTGGATTTTTAACTTAAGTATTGTGGGTTTAAAAAATATATAAATTATGATGTTTTTATGTGATATACCATGATTTTATATGTATTTATGATATTTGATATGCAATGCATTTTTAATGTAATGTTGCCCCTTGTCTGGACCTTGAGTCCGTAATAAAGTTTATTATTATTATTATTATTATTAATAGTATAAATCTATTATTATAAGATTAAGTAAGAGACAGTGATTGTTGCTAAAGCTAACTAATACAGAACTGTGTTATCCAGGGCAGAAGCCAGTGTTTTGGCTGTACAGGAGATATGTGTTTTCTTATCTTGAGGTAAGCAGTGTTTTGTCTGTACAGGAGCACCTGAATAGGGCACCTGGATAGCAACAGGTAGCATGGCTATTCAATGGATAGGAAAATGGCCCCAGTTAGATTCTGGGTGCAATTTTGAGAAATGGACTGAAGTCTTGGAGGATTCGTTCATTTCCAATGATATCACTACAGAGGAGAAGAAGAGAGCATGGTTCATATTAGGCTTAGGAAGAGAGAATTATCACACCTTCCGTACGTTACTGCTGCCAGCAGCGCCCACGGATAAAACGTATGAGGAGTGTAAGGAGGTATTAATGGCTCATTTCTCGCCAAAACCTCCAAGGGCATCCAGAGGCAAGGAGCCTGAACTAAAGATGGCAGGGAGTCCCTCAAAGGACAAAGGTCAAGTGCAAGAGGACCAAGGTCAAGTGCAAAAGGACCAAGGTCAAATGCAAAAGGACAGAAGTCATGTGCAAAGGGACACAAGTCAAGTGCAAAGGGACACAAGTCAAGTGCAAAATGACACAAGTCAAGTGCCAAGTGACAAAGGTCAAGTGCAGAGGGAAAAGGCCAAAGGGAAAAGGCAAAGGAAAAGAAGTAAAAGGCAAAGGGAAATTGCCATCCAAAGAGCAACCCTAGCTATTCAAGCTGCATTCAGGGGTATGAAGGTACGGAGAGAGAACCGGAACAAACAGAAGGCAGCAACTGTAATACAAGCAGCATTTAGAATGCATAGAGTATACCGTCAATACAAGGCAATGAGAAGGGCAGCTATAATAGTGCAAACCTTCAAATGGTAAGTGATCGCAAAACTTACCTGAAGGTACGCAGCAGTGTTGTACTGCTTCAGGCTGCCTACCGTGGAATGCTTGTTCAAAAGCAATTGCGGTGCATGCACAAATCTGCCAAGATCATACAGACTTATTATCTGATGCATAAACAGCGTCAGTATTTTAAGAAACTACGCTGGTCTGCCATTGCGGTACAGCGACGATACAGAGCATGCCAGATAAGAAATGTCCAAGTGAGACAGTATAAGAGTTTGAGAAAAGCAGTGGTTTGTATTCAGGCTGTAAACCGCGGGATCAAAGGCAGAGTATTGGTTGAGAAAATCAAGGCAGCACGCCGTATTAAGTTATTCATAAGGATGTGCATTACAAGAAAGCATTTCTTGATGCAAAAGGCGGCTGTAGTTACTCTGCAAGCAGCATACCGTGGTTACCGATTACGGGCACGCTACAAAGCTGTGCGTCAAGCAGTCATTACGATCCACAGATGGTACAAAGCATGCAAAATAGGGCATTCCCAGTTTGTGCAATATCAGTCAATGAGGGATGCAACTATTACCATTCAGACTGCCTACAAGAGTATGGTGGTTAGGCAGTGGGTTAAGCAAAAGAGAGCTACTGTAAAAGGTCAGTCAGTACTTCGTAGGAGTTGGTATCGGAAAGACTTAAAAAGACAAATAAAGGCACAACAGAAAAGGCTGAAACGATACAAAAGGCTTAAGCGATATAGGAAAGACTTCCTCAAACGGAAAGATACAACAATTGTAGTGCAGTTTCACTACCATGCTTATAAAGCAAGAAAACTAAGCAGAGCACAAATCAAAGCCAGTGTTGTAGTGCAAAGACAATATAGATCTTACTTGATGAAGAACCAGAGATGTGACTTAAGTGGACAAATAGATAAACAACAGAAAAGGCTTAAACTATACAAAAGGCTTAAACGATATAGGAAAGCCAGTGTTGTATTGCAAAGACAATATAGATCTTACTTCTTGATAAAGAACCAGAAAGGTGACTTAAGAAGATGAGTAGATGAACAACAGGAAAGGCTTGAACGATGCAAGGAAAGGTTGAATAAATGTGTGACAATGAGTAAAAAGCGGCTAATAGAAAAGTCTAAAGAAGAGAGGCTGGTCGGTCAAGACAAAAGTAGGCAGGACCGATTGCAATTAGGACACTTCAGTATAGTCCAGCATGGAGCCTCCTTCACAGAGCAATGGACAAAGGGTTATGCATTGCAGAATCTCATGAAACAACAAGAGCAGATTAATAAGCAGAGAAGGGGAACTGAACAGCAGAGGAAGCTGATAGAAAACGAAAACTTGCAGCCATGGGTCAGATCCCACCTACAAAGAGCAAAACAAAACAAATACATGAACCAGAAAATGATAACTCATAAAGCAAGGGTTCATGTATTTGGTTTAAGTATAATACCATTGTGTAACAGTGTATTATTCAATGATGGTTGGGAAAAGAGCATATACCGTACAGGTGAAATGGACTTAAAAGGGGAGGAGTGCGGTGTATGTAATAGAAAAGGTATTACCTGCCTCCAAGTTAAAGGGGGAGGAGTATTATGTAGGTAATAGAAATGGTGTTACCTGCCTCCAAGTTAAAGGGGGAGGAGTGTTAGGTAAGTGATAATTAGCATATGTAATTAGTGTCTTGTGATATGTTGTGCAAGTACGCATGTGCAGGGAAGACTCAAGGTGGCGTCCTGCAGTAAAGAAGCTTGTAAGATCACTCCCGTGTCCGAGCCTTATTTCAAGTGTTCAAAGCATCCGAATACACAATAGTAGGCGAAAAAACTTTCAAATCTCTCACCTTGGCTCCCCCAAGGTCGGGGGCCTCGACCCTCCATTGACGGGACGATCTTGACTCCAGTAGCTGGTGGTCGGGCCCTCCGCATTGGGGCGATCAGCTCCTGCATCGGGGGGATGTCAGCTCCCCCGCGCCGGAGATCGGACCCCGGGTCGGGGTCCGATCGAGCCAATGCGTCGTTTCCCGACTCGGCCTCTCCCAAGACTGGTACGTCCGCAGGCCGCGGTTGGAGCGATCCCAGGCAAGGGATCGGCTTCGATGTTAAGTCCACGCCCCGCGGTGAGGCCCAAAGTCAGTCCAAGGAGGCCTCCCGCCCCATCGATGGTAGGCCGCAGAGCGACCGGAGGTGCAATCCGAAAATTAATCTCCAGCAAGGTAAGAAACTGAAAAAAAAGTTTCCTCCTCTCCCCTCTCCCTCCCCCTCCCCCCACCACCCTCCCCCTCCCCTCCCCCCTCCCCCTCCCCCCCACATAAAACAAACCAGAGAACATTTACGTAGACTTTTAACACCCACTAAAAATAAAAAAAAGACGAAAAAACAGACTGTTGGCGGGGCTGCCAATCATGCAGCGTCCCAGATGGTGTCTAGGTGCAATGTTTGCCAGTCCCATACTGTACCTCATCTCAGGCTGAAAGAAAAGCTGTTCACTAATGCTTTATAAAATTCAAACCAGAATTGTACATTTAAAAAAGAAAGTAAAATGTCAGATTTTGATACCCAATTATCTTGTGTTTACTTAAGGTCAGCTTGGTTATTGACAAATGGGTAACAGGGAATAAGGGGAACAGAAAGTTAGAAATACACCCGAGAGAAACTATCCCAGCACTCCAGTATCATATTCACATTATAAACTAGGACATTTTCAAATCATGTCCTTTGTTCAGTCCTTTGGTTGTTTATTTCAACATAATCAATTTAACTTCATGTATGTTACCCAGTAAAAATACATTAATTAAATCTTACTCAGAAGGATCTGGATCCAATATTGAAAATTTTGCTTTAAATAGATTTCCAAAATTAGGATAATCATTGTTCACAGATTCATAAAGATTTCTGGCATTAGCACTAGTCATTTGGCCTTTGCATTCAGATATAATTTAGTCTGAAGAAGGGTCTCAAACCGAAATGTCACCTGTTCCTTCTCTCCAGAGATGCTGCCCGTCCTGCTGAGTTACTCCAGCTTTTCGTGTCTATCTATAATGTAATAGTCACTGAAAGAAAAGTTTCCTGATTATTTAATTCATGCTGTCACTGAATCATGTCCTTTCCTCAGCTTTGGTTTATTCCTGAAGTTTCTCTTCAAACACCATCTTCCAGGTTTTTAATGAAGACACATTACTCATCCTCTTTGGACCCCATTAATAACTCACCTTCACACAGAGCCTGTTGCCTTTTCCATTGCACTTCATCTTATAAAACTGTCTATTATGTGGTGCTTTGTCAAACAGATTTTGATTCTCTAAACATATGATGCTGAACAGCCAAACTTCATCTAGCAATCCCACCTCTTAAAATATTCAACTCTGTCATTAAAGTTTGACCTCTCCCAGAAGCCAGAGTGAAAGTCTCTAATAATCACTATTCTACCCAAGTGATCATAAATCTCTCTCAGCGATGCCCCCCAGAAACTTTCCTTTAACCTGAGTGTGGTTAATGGGCCTATAATTTCCCATTTGTGACTAGTTCACCTCTTGGAATATTTTTACAGATGAGTGCCTTTTAGGATGTATTAAAAACATATCTTAACTCCTCACAAGAAAAATAAATGTATAATCATCAAATAGAAAGGGGTTATCTACCAGGAAGTCAGAAAAGCACTCATAACCAAGTAATTAATATATTTCGCTTGGGCAGTTTACACCCCAGCGATATGATTAATGATTTCTCTAACTTCAAGGGCCTGTCTCACTTGCCGATTTTTTCATATCAGTGTCGCCAAAAGATTTTTAACATTCCAAAATCCAGCGGCGACAAAAAAACGCTGCGATACTTGAAAAGACACCGCGTATCATACATCATCACGCCGCGTCACCACTACATCACGCCGTGTCACCGCCACATCACGCCGCGTCACCGCCACATCATGCCGCGTCACCGCCACATCACGCCGTGTCACGCCGCATCATGCCACAAATTTTTCGGTGACCTGATACATCAGTCAATGTTGCCAGCAGTCGCTAAGTGGGACAGGCCCTTCACCCTTGCTATCCCTCTCTCTCTCCATCCCTCCCCCTTCCCAGTTCCCCAACCAGTCTAACTGTCCCTAACTATATTTTCTCTCTATTTGCTTTGTTGTCACCTTCTACCTAGCTAACAATGATCTATTCTACATTTTTCTTGAACTTAATCTCTTTTGATGTCTCGTTTTTACACACATTGCCTTTCCTTATCTCTGTGTCTGCCTCTCCCCATACTCTCAGTCTGAAGAAAGGTCTCGACCTGAAACGTTACCCATTCCTTCCATCCAGAGATGCTGCCTGTCCCGCTGAGTTACTCCGGCATTTTGTGTCTATCTTTGGTGTAAACCAGCATCTGCAGTTCCTTCATAAACAACTAACTTTTTCACTGACCTTGAAAGGGCTTTGGAAATCCGGTCGATTTGGTCATTAGCAGAAGAGTGACATGAATAGATTCCCACACAATGAAACCTTGCACATTGTATGAAGTCTGCCTGGAAATATTTTCTGCCAGCACTTCTAACACTTGGGCAACTCCTTCTTTGCACTTCCGCTGAATAAAACCCTCTCCCTATTTCTGCCACTCTATTTTGTTCTTTTGACACTTCAGCTGAGTTTTAATTGCCTGCAGCCAAGCTTTCACTTTTCTAGCTCTCCTGGGAGGTATTTCTTTTAGTTTGTAAGGTTGACCTTATTCTTGACTGGTTAGCTGTATTGACTGCGTGTCACCTTGTGAACCCTTGAATCCAGAGAGACACACGGCCTAAAACAGTAACACATTCTTCCCCCAGTTTAAGCAAAAGATTATGCTCCAGTTGCTTCATTAACCAGAAATTAAAAAAAGATCAGATTCTACAAAAAAGAAAATAGTTGAATATTTCAGATTTTAGTTTTATTAATTTTGTTGAAAGAACTGTAATTTATATATATATATATGAGATAGGTTCTTGTGTAGGAAAGAAATAAAGATACTGCTTTTGAACCGAAGATAGACACAAAATGTTGGAGTAACTCAGCGGGACAAACAGCATCTCTGGAAAGAAGGACAAGTACGTGGATAGGAAAGGTTTAGAAGGATATGGGTAAAACTCAGGCATGTGGGGCTGGTGTAGATGGGCAGCTTGGTTAGAATGGCATGTTGGGTCGAAGGACCAGTTTCCTGTATGAGTCCATGACCTGAATCAACAAACATATTGATGTATTTATTTATTTTCTCCAAGAATCCTATTAACATTGGCACATCCAATTTGCCAATCAATATTACATTTCATTAATAAACTCTTCTTCTCTTCTTATTTTCATATGATAAAATAAACACATTTTATACCATTTTATACCATATTGTAATCTTCAAATGATTACCAATGACAGTTGACTTGGCTATTAGATCTGAAGAATGGGAATATAATGCAAACTCTCCAGACTGATATAATATGAGAATATCTTAAAATAATATTAAGAATATTAAGAGAATATGAAAATATTTGAGCCCCTGTTGTTTTGTTACTGATCCCTCAACTTGTAATACCAACCATCAATACCAGCCTTCAGCCTCAAAACCTGTGTCATTCCCCCTTTCATAAACATCAGGTTTAGACATGGCCCCACTCTCTATGTTTATCCTATCCTTTGCCTGGCCCTGTGGATCTTCCTCTTCCCAATGCTCCATGCTGCCATTAAATATTCAATATTCAGGAGGGATAGAGAGAAAGGAAAAGGAGGTGGGGTAGCGTTGCTGATTAGAGAGGAGATTAATGCAATGGAAAGGAAGGACATTAGTTTGCAGGATGTGGAATCGGTATGGGTAGAGCTGCGAAACACTAAGGGGCAGAAAACGCTGGTGGGTGTTGTGTACAGGCCACCTAACAGTAGTAGTGAAGTTGGAGATGGTATCAAACAGGAAATTAGAAATGCGTGCGACAAAGGCAAAACCGTTATAATGGGTGACTTCAATCTACATATAGATTGGGTGAATCAAATTGGCAGGGGTGCTGAGGAAGAGGATTTTTTGGAATGTATGTGGGATAGTTATCTAAATCAACATGTAGAGGAACCAACGAGAGAGCAGGCTATTTTAGACTGGGTTTTGAGTAATGAGGAAGGGTTAGTTAGCAGTCTTGTTGTACGTGCCCCCTTGGGCAAGAGTGACCATAATATGGTTGAGTTCTTCATTAGGATGGAGAGTGACATTGTTAATTCAGAAACAATGGTTCTGAACTTAAAGAAAGGTAACTTTGAGGGTATGAGACGTGAGTTGGCCAAGATTGACTGGCAATTAATTCTAAAAGGGTTGACGGTGGATATGCAATGGAAGACATTTAAAGACTGCATGGATGAACTACAAAAATTGTTCATCCCAGTTTGGCAAAAGAATAAATCAGGGAAGGTAGTGCATCCGTGGATAACAAGGGAAATCAGGGATAGTATCAAAGCGAAGGATGATGCGTACAAATTAGCCAGAAAAAGCAGCATACCGGAGGATTGGGAGAAATTCAGAGACCAGCAGAGAAGGACAAAGGGCTTAATTAGGAAAGGAAAAATAGATTATGAAAGAAAACTGGCAGGGAACATAAAAACTGACTGCAAAAGTTTTTATAGATATGTGAAAAGAAAGAGATTAGTTAAAACAAATGTAGGTCCCTTGCAGTCAGAAACGGGTGAGTTGATCATGGGGAACAAGGATATGGCGGACCAATTAAATAACTACTTTGGTTCCGTCTTCACTAAGGAAGACATAAATAATCTGCCGGAAATAGCAGGGGACCGCGGGTCAAAGGAGTTGGAGGAATTGAGTGAAATCCAGGTTAGCCGGGAAGTGGTGTTGGGTAAATTAAATGGATTAAAGGCCGATAAATCCCCAGGGCCAGATAGGCTGCATCCCAGAGTACTTAAGGAAGTAGCTCCAGAAATAGTGGATGCATTAGTAATAATCTTTCAAAACTCTTTAGATTCTGGAGTAGTTCCTGAGGATTGGCGGGTAGCAAACGTAACCCCACTTTTTAAGAAGGGAGGGAGAGAGAAAACGGGGAATTACAGACCAGTTAGTCTAACATCGGTAGTGGGGAAACTGCTAGAGTCAGTTATTAAAGATGGGATAGCAGCACATTTGGAAAGTGGTGAAATCATTGGACAAAGTCAGCATGGATTTACAAAAGGTAAATCATGTCTGACGAATCTTATAGAATTTTTCGAGGATGTAACTGGTAGCGTGGATAGGGGAGAACCAGTGGATGTGGTGTATCTGGACTTCCAGAAGGCTTTCGACAAGGTCCCACATAAGAGATTAGTTTACAAACTTAAAGCACACGGCATTGGGGGTTCAGTATTGATGTGGATAGAGAACTGGCTGGCAAACAGGAAGCAAAGAGTAGGAGTAAACTGGTCCTTTTCACAATGGCAGGCAGTGACTAGTGGGGTACCGCAAGGCTCAGTGCTGGGACCCCAGCTATTTACAATATATATTAATGATCTGGATGAGGGAATTGAAGGCAATATCTCCAAGTTTGCGGATGACACTAAGCTGGGGGGCAGTGTTAGCTGTGAGGAGGATGCTAGAAGACTGCAAGGTGACTTGGATAGGCTGGGTGAGTGGGCAAATGTTTGGCAGATGCAGTATAATGTGGATAAATGTGAGGTTATCCATTTTGGTGGCAAAAACAGGAAAGCAGACTATTATCTAAATGGTGGCCGACTAGGAAAAGGGGAGATGCAGCGAGACCTGGGTGTCATGGTACACCAGTCATTGAAAGTGGGCATGCAGGTGCAGCAGGCAGTGAAGAAAGCGAATTGTATGTTAGCTTTCATAGCAAAAGGATTTGAGTATAGGAGCAGGGAGGTTCTACTGCAGTTGTACAGGGTCTTGGTGAGACCACACCTGGAGTATTGCGTACAGTTTTGGTCTCCAAATCTGAGGAAGGACATTATTGCCATAGAGGGAGTGCAGAGAAGGTTCACCAGACTGATTCCTGGGATGTCAGGACTGTCTTATGAAGAAAGACTGGATAGACTTGGTTTATACTCTCTAGAATTTAGGAGATTGAGAGGGGATCTTATAGAAACTTACAAAATTCTTAAGGGGTTGGACAGGCTAGATGCAGGAAGATTGCTCCCGATGTTGGGGAAGTCCAGGACAAGGGGTCACAGCTTAAGGATAAGGGGGAAATCCTTTAAAACCGAGATGAGAAGAACTTTTTTCACACAGAGAGTGGTGAATCTCTGGAACTCCCTGCCACAGAGGGTAGTCGAGGCCAGTTCATTGGCTATATTTAAGAGGGAGTTAGATGTGGCCCTTGTGGCTAAGGGGATCAGAGGGTATGGAGAGAAGGCAGGTACGGGATACTGAGTTGGATGATCAGCCATGATCATATTGAATGGCGGTGCAGGCTCGAAGGGCCGAATGGCCTACTCCTGCACCTAATTTCTATGTTTCTATGTCTATGTTTCTAAATGGAATCATGGAGTCCAGGAGTCAAGTAGTCCAGATGAGGGTAGACACATAAAGCTGGAGTAACTTAGCAGGCCAGGCAGCATGCCTGGAGAAAAGGAATAGGTAACATTTTGGATTGAGACCCTTCTTCAGACTGAGAGTCCGGGGAAAGTCCAGATGAGAGGTCTTGACCCAAAAAATAGAGTCCAACGCTGCCTTTTTTAATGATATGTCCAGAATATAACTTACATTTTTTATCCGTAGGTCATAAGGAACAGGAATGAAAGCCTAGTGGGCCTTTGCAGCTCATCACCTGGTAATCGATGGGGATTTGGCTACTTGCTGGAGTAATGTTCATTTCTTGAATAGGGAATTTATCATGATGAAGAGTGGCTTTAGGAAGAAATAATACCTGTTTAGGAAAGGAGTTTAAATTCTACCATTAATCTAACATTCACATTTACAGTGGCACGGTGGTAGATGGAGTTGCTGCCTTACAGCGCCTTACAGTTCCAGAGACCCTGGTTCAATCCTGACCACTGGTGCTGTCTGTACAGAGTTTGTACATTCTCCCTGTGACCATGTGGTTTATATTCGGGTGGTCCGGTTTCTTCCCACGCTCTAAAGGCGATCAGGTTTGTAGGTTAATTGGTTTTGGTAAACATTGTAAATTGTCCCTAACGTTAGTGCTACTGTACAGGGATCGCTGGTCAGCGTGGACTTGGTGGGCCGATGGGCCTGTTTCCACGCTGCATCTCTAAACTAAACTAATCTAAACTAAATTAAACTAAACTAAAATAAAATAAACTAAACTGAAATAAAATAAAATAAAATAAACTAAACTATCACTGAGGAAATCTTTGGCAAGTTTCACAGAGGCGGAACCTTCCTGCCAGCTAATGGGAAACTGTAAGGCAGGAGAGACAGAAAGTAAATCAATGGCATGTGCAGCTGAAACATGCAAGTGCTTGTAATGCAAAGAATGCACCTTTGGTGAATTACCGAATCGAATTACAAACTCTGTTCTCACCTCAAACCACTGAGCCATGCCATGATTGTGTCAAAACAGAAAGCCTTAAAACAACTGTCAAAATGGGTGCGTTAAAGTTTGCTATTTAAATGTTAGTTTTCACAAGCTTGCATTTAATTAGTTCTAATCATTTGACAAATTGTTTATGCCCTGTTGACATTGTGTCATTGGTAACGTTATCTGCAGCAGATCTAGTCTGCCGTCTGATTTGCTCCTTTTCAATCGACACTTGCTTGTCATGGGATTTACCAGAGACATTTTCTTTTCATACTGTATGCAAATTCAGTTTTGAATAAATAGTTTATCTTTCTGAAGAAATCTATTGTTCAAGGCAATTGGAAGGAATTCAGTGCACCTTATGAAGCGTGTCCTCCAGATAATATGAACGTTTCGACCCGAAACGTTGCCTATTTCCTTCCCTCCATAGATGCTGGCTCACCACCTGAGTTTCTCCAGCATTTTTGTCTATCTTCGATTTTCCAACATCTGCAGTTCCTTCTTAAACAATATGAACGTACAACCTGTTTCTGTATTTTTAAATGGAGGGTGGTGAGGGCATGGAGCCTGCTACTAAGGGTGGTGGTGAAGTGAAGATATTATAGTGTGTTTAAAAGGCTTTGAGATAGCCATATAGAAGTGCAGAGAATGGTGGGATATGGATCACGTACAGACGGAGACAAGTTAAACCTTAGCAGCATGTTTGACACGGACATCGTAGACTATGGGGCCTGTTCCTGTGCTGGCCTGCTCTATGTGTAGCAATGTTACAAAATTTTGAGATTTTAAAAATCAAGTCTGTAATTTATCCCATCAGATAAAGCATAAAAATAAGTTTAATTTGACACCTAATTCACTTTCATATCTCAAGTATTTAAAAAGTTATGGCCATTTTCATACTCGGAAATGAGCATCTTGTTCCCTATTGATTTTCTATGGACATAACAAAAAAGTTGTGATCGTGAACAGTCAAAAGCCCATAACTTTCTTAAAAATTAAGAGAACTGAATGAAATTTTCAGTTATCATAGATTGAAGCATTCTGAAACAAATATAAAATAATCTTACTTGGATGACCTGAAATTAAAGCATATAATTAGTTAGTTACCTAATTGTAGCTAATTTCAGACTTCAATTACTAGATCTAAATATCTATCCATTTCTTAATAAATGATTAACATTTTTAAATAGCCTAAATGTCCAAATAATATTCACAAATAATTCACAATAAAACATGATTTTTAAATCTCATTTACATTAATTTATAGGCCAAATGGAAGGAATTCAGTGTTCAATTGCTGTAAATAAATGCCCATTTAAATCAGCTTTCCAGTGGGTCCCTGTGGAACGCGCTGGTTTAGAACGTTCACATTGCGGTAGATTTGTGCCCCAAATGCCCAGAAAAATACTGCGCGATATAATGGGCCCAAAATGAGCTACTCGCAATATTAAACTTTGTATAAAGGGATCTTTAGAAGCCCTTTTTAATGTAAAAATATACAACCTACCTTCTGTGGTTTGCTTTATGAGACCCTGCGGTTGCTGGTGGTCGCGGGTTTAGAGATTGATTTTTAAACTACTATAACTATTATTCAAGGCCTTTAAACCTAATAATAGCTTTTGCGACGGGCGATTTTTCGTTAATAATTAACTAGGCTGAACATCTTCGATTTGAACAGCTTAGAGAAAATCGCGTTTTAAACCCGCCCCCTCTAAACGGCGCCAAAATCGCGCACACCCGCAGCGACAGATTTTCAAAGACGCTTCAGGTACGCTTTGCAACATACCTACTATGTGTAGGATGGAGCTGCAGATGCTGGTTTACACTGAAGATGGACACAAAATGCTGGAGTAACTCAGCAGGTAATGCAGAATCTCAGGAGCATGTGGATAGGTGTCATTTCAGGTCATGACCCTTCTTCAGACTCTCAGTCTGAAGAAGCGTCTGACCCGAAATGTTACTTATTCCTTTTCTCCAGAAATGCTGCCTGACCCACTGAGTTACTCCAGCATTTTGTGTCTGTACTGTTTTATGTTTTATGTTCAAAGAAATTCTGCCAGTTGCTCTAAAACCGATGATCAGAGAGTTAAAGTGCGGAGCAATTGACAGTTCTCATCACAGAAGTTTCCTTGCAGCCTTAATATGCTCTGGTGAGTGGACTAACAGGTGAATACTGAAAGCCTATCTTGAGCTCCAGGACCCTAAATCAATTTAGATAAGTCTACGGCATTTCCTTTTGAGGCTGGACGTAGCAAGAGTCACTGAGTTATAGTGGTACAGCATGGAAACAGGCCCTTCAGCCCAACTTGTCAATATGTCCCATCTATGCTGGTCCCACCTGCCTGAATTTAGCCCGTATCTTTCTAAACCTTCCCTGTCCATGTAACTGTCCAAGTGTCTTTTAAACGTTGTTATAGTATCTGCCTCAACTGCCTCCTCTGGCAGCTCGTTCCTTTTACCCACCACCCTCTGTGTGAAAATGTTTCCCTTCAGGTTGCTATTAAACCTTGTCCCTCTGATCTTAAATGTATGTCTCATGGTTCTTGATTCCCCGACTCTGGGTATTCTCATGATCTTACACACCTCAAGAAAGGCTTCTTGACCCCTTTCTACCTGTGATGCCACTTTCAAGGGACTATGTACCTGCACTCCTAGATCCCTCTGCTCGACAACACTCCCCCGAGCCCTGCATTGACTGTGTAGATCCTGCTCTGGTTTGACTTCCTGGAATGCAACACCTCACATTTATCTGTATTAAACCCCATTAAACATTCCTCAGCTCATCTGCCAACTGGTCAAGATCCCACTTCAATTTGTGATAACCAAGAAGACTTAGCGGAGTCACAGAGAAAGTATTTGTTATTTCTTTGTTCAATGTTTCTAATTAAAATGAAGTCTAAACTAAAGTAAATTAAGTCTACTTAAATAAAAATATCCAGTCTAGTGTATATTGTCCTAAAGATGTACACCAGCGAATCTAAATTGATGGAGAGAAGACTATGCATTCTTCCTCTGCACAAAGCACTAAAACCACTACATTTTACTTCTGAGTCACGTGAGTGATTCCGTGAAGAACCCGCTCAGCACGCATGCGCGGCATTACATCCAGCAGAGCAACAGCGGCACAGCGGGAGTCAGGCGCACCCGCTATGGAGGTGAAAGAACGGACCATCAGGTAAGCTGACGTCGGGTTTTTCTTTCACAGGGAGCCTTCTGCTTTCAGGCAGAGAAGAAAGGCTCTAGAACAAACCTGTCCCCCGCTCGACTCCACGGAGGAGCGTTCCATCTAGGGGGGGGCAGCAACAGAACAAACCTGTCCCCCGCTCGACTCCACGGAGGAGCGTTCCATCTGAGGGGGGGCAGTATCAAGGCGGTAGGACCGCTTACCCGGCGCTCCGCTATCCCGACACCGTGCCGAGCCGAGCCCAGCCCGCTAGCGCCTGAGCAGCGGGCTGGAAGTACCGCCACTGAAGAGGCGTCCGGCCGGTGGCTCCGACTTATCGGACGGGACGTCTTTCCACCCGCACGGGGGAAAGACAGCCACCTGAACAGACCTGCCTCCCGCTCGACTCCACGGAGGAGCGTTCCATCTCGCGGGGGCAGCAACAAGGCGGTAGGACCGCTTACCGGGCGGTCCGCTATACCCCGACGAGCCCAGCCCGCTAACGCCTGAGCAGCGGGCTGGATGCAAAGCCATGGAAGAGGCGTCCGGCAGGTGGCTCCGACTTGTCGGACGGGGACGTCTCTCCACCCAGGCGGGGGAGAGACAGCCGCTTGAGCTGCTTGGAGCGGCTCTTGGTGCAGGAGCTCCAGCGAGGTGCACCCCAGGAGGGGCGCTCTCGCAGAGGGGGGTCAGGCACTCCCTCCACAGTGCCTTGTGCACTGTCCATTGCTTCCTCCTTTCCAGAGGATAGCTTTGGTGACCAGGACTGGGCTGGTCAAGAACAGGGGCAATGGCTGAAGATCTCGGGAGTATGCAAGGGGTGCAGGAACAGGAAGAGCTGCTAGGTGTGGTGGACAGCTACGTGGAAACCCCACGTGCAGGAGGCCGTTAAAAGCCTGACGTCAGCCATCACATCGGTTTTTTTCCTTGTTCCATGGATAAATACGGAGATGACCACAACCTTCGTAAACAAGTCATAAGACCTGCCATAAAATCCTACATTGCGGGGTTGTGCATGCCCCAGCCACTGAGCCAGACCCACTGCTCTTTGGCAAAAACCTCACAAAGCATATGAAGGACATGCAAGAGGTTTTACAAAACTTTCGGCTCATGAGGGCAGGGCCGGGACGAGCAAACCAAAAACAGTAATTCCTACGCAGCAGCACCCCATCGCGTCCATCAGTCAACGTCTACCATATGGGACTGATGAAAGCTCGGGGTCAACATTCTATCACCGAAAGTCTTCTTTAGACCAGGGCCCAGAGCGGACCCCATGGAAAATGTGCCACACCCCAACGTCACCGCCACCGCCACGTCAGACGACGTGCAACACTCGTTGGACCGGCAGAAAACAGAAGAATACCCATAACCATGGAGGTAGGTGGGTCTGGTTCCTACCAGTATATAGAGTAATACTAACACATGGGAGTCTATCATGAGTGATCAGTATATACTCAATGGCATTAGTGAATACAAATACAATTCATACTAGAAAAATTGCCACCAGGTCAACATTCACCCCAGAGGGTATTTTTCCCCTCTCCGTTAAAGAAACAAGAGGGACAAGCTGAACTGGTGAGAATAATTACAAAGGGTATCATGGGAAAACCTGAACCCTTGCAATTCGTATCAAATATATTCACTAAACCCAAAAAAGATGGTGGATGTCGCATCATCATTGACTTAACTTCACTAAATATGTTTGTTAAGTATATACATTTCAAAATGGAACCGGTTGTTACTGCCAAACAACTAAATTCCAAAGGATACTTCATGGCAAGCATTCATCTTAAAGATGTTTACTATTTAGTACCATTCACAAGGATCATCGCAGATACCTGAAATTTACCTGGATGGGGCAGCTATAGCAGTTTAAAGCATTACCCAATGGTTCACATCAGCCCAAGAGTGTCACCAAGACACTAAAACCAGCTCTGGCAATATTCAGAAGACAAAAACATATTGTCATGGCATATCTTGATGATATCCTAAATGGTAGGCAAGACCATGAAATTGACTATGTTAGCTGTTCAGCTACCAAACAGTTATTCGAAACCATGGGGTTGTCTTACATCCAGATAAATCTAAGTTGAAGCCATCAACTATCATGGACTACTTGGGCTTCACAATTAATTCAGTCTACGTGACTGTAACATTGCCAAGAGACAACATAGTTGAATTGGCACAATCATGCAACAATTTAATGGTCAACAAACTACCAACTACTCGACAAGTAACAGAGTAATTGGGAAAATAGTAGCAGCATTTCCAGCTACATAATTCGGACCTTTGTACCAAAAACGACATACAGGTCATTATGATCATTTCATGAAGTTACCCACTGAAGTAATATCAGAACTACAGTGGTGGGCAAAAAAGGTTTGACACAGTTTCAGCCTATTATCATCACTAACCCTACGTCAGTTATCCAAACAGATGCCAGTGCTCAAGGCTGAGGAGCAACTAACTCTATATCCAGCACAAGTAGTAGATGGACTAACCCAGAATCATCATTACCACTTACACTGGGCATTAATTATCTAGAGATGTTGGGTGACTTTTATGGTTTAAAAGCATATGCATAAATATGCATCACTTGCATGTATGGTTATAAATAGATAATACTACGGTGGTGGCCTACATTAACCATATGGGCGGCATAAAATCGGTATCATGCGACAAGTTGGTCAACACAGTTTGGTAATGGTGTGTCCAAAGACATATTTGGCTATCAGTAACTTACCTGCCAGGTAAGCTAAATACAGTGGCAGACACCAGGTCACGTAAATTTAATGACAACATCGAATGGATGTTAAAACCCCCCAAAAAAAATTTCACAAAAGTTATCAAGCAATATGGCACGTCAGATATCGATTTATTTACATCAAGGCTAAATCACCAGGTACCTATGTATGTCGCTTGGGAACCAGACCCTGAGGCAGCAGCGGTAGATGCGTTCGCGCTGGATTGGGGAAATTCTTCTTCTATGCATTTCCTCCCTTCTGCCTCATCAGTTGGGGACTACGCACAGTACAAATGGACTCTGCTTCAGGTATTTTGATAGTACCCGACTGGCCTACACAGCCATGGTTCCCAATACTCCATGACATGGTTGTTGAAACTCCGATGGTATTCCCCAGTGACCCAGAGTTATTAACACCCAGTGTCGGGCACAAGCCACCCGTGCCATGAAAAAATCAAACTCCTGGGTTGCAGATTCTGCACAAACCACTTCTGGGACTGGGATTATCATAACAAACCGTCGACACCATGTCAGCATCCTTCCGAACATCCACTAAAAAACAGCACTTGTCCAGCATCAAAAAATGGGAGAAGTACTGCTTGGATACAGGGACCACCTACTCAACCGCTACAGTTACCAACGTACTGGAATTCCTGGTGAACCTTCACCACGATGAAGGACTCAGCTACAGAGCCATCAACACAGCTAGAATTGCCCTGCCTGTCTATTTAAAACCAGCTCCAGGACAATAGGCCATGGGGTCCCACCAGTTGGTGGTCAAACTAATGAAGGGTATTTACATATCTATCCCCCTAGACCAAGGTACACCCATATATGGGATGTCAGTGTGGTCCTGATATACCTCAGGGGATGGCCACCAGCCAGATCCCTCAACCTGGAACCATCTATGCTCAAAACACTCATGTTGATGGCACTTGTAGCTGCACAGAGGGTCCAGTCACTACACCTATTGCGACTGGACACCATGCTCACAGCTCCAGACCAGATTTCTGTCGTTATACAGGGGATGATCGAACAGAGCAGACCAGGAACACCTAATCCAGTCGTGGAATTCCGGGCTTATCCGCCAGAAACACGGTTATGTGCCATGACCCTACTATCCTACATAGACACAACTAAAATATTCGAGGGAAATGAAAAGCCTTGTTGGTCAGTCATAAAAAACCTTATGGTCGGGTGACGAGCCATTTCGAGATGGCTCAAGCAGGTGCTAAAAGCTGCTGGGATAAAAACTAACATGTACAAATTTCATTCCACCAGGGCAGCATCCATGTCGCCGGCTAAAAGAATGGACGTGCCTATAAACCACATCCTGGCTACAGCAGGATGGTGGGGGGAAAGACCGTTCAGAAATTTTATAATAAGCCGTTGGCAAAACCTGTTTTATTTGCAGGAAAGATTTTACAGACTGCAAATATTAAATTTAAGCCCAGGGGAGCAATTTAATTTCTTTGTTGTTATTGTTAAAAAATACCATTGTGTTTTTCTACAAACAGATTCATTGGTTGGTTACGATAACACACTTCCTCCCTCAAAGACTTCGGCAGTGACGTAGTAATAACTGTTACACGGTTTGAAATCACAGAGCTTTGAAATCTTCACGGAATCACTTACGTGACTCCGAAGTAAAATAGTAAGATTAAACGAGAACTTACCAGTTTGAAGTTTGATCTGTATTTTATGAGGAGTTACGATGAGGGATTACGTGCCCTCCACTCCCACCCTCAATAATATGGGTCAAATTCATAAACTGATGTCTCCTTATCTTTACTATGTTTACTTCAATAACTGTGTCTATCTGTGATTCCACACCGCTGCTTTGAAGTATGCCGCGCATGCGTGCTGAGCGGGTTCTTCACGTAATCCCTCATCGTAACTCCTCATAAAATACAGATCAAACTTCAAACTGGTAAGTTCTCGTTTAATCTTACTATTTTACTTCGGAGTCACGTGAGTGACTACGTGAAGGACCCGCTCAGTGCGCAGGCGCGGCATTACGCCAGCAGTGCAACAGCGGCTTGCAACGGGAGCTAGGCTGTCCCGTTACAGGATGAACCGGACCGTCAGGTGAGTATCCTGAGGTCGGGTTTTCTTTTACAGGTGAGCCTTTTTCTGCTTATGTTTTTTACAGGCAGAGAAAAAGGCTCTGGAACAAAACTGTCCCCCGTTTTCCCGTCGGGGAGGGGGGCAGCAACGGGCGGTAGGAGCGTAACCCGGTGTTCCGTAATTCCCCGACACCATGCCGAGGCCAGCCCGCTAGTACCTGAAACAGCGGGCTGGACGCATAGCCACTCGAGAGGCATCCGGCAGGTGTTTCCCGATGTCGGACGGGACGTCTCTCCACCCGCACGGGGGGAGAGAGAGCCGCCTGAGCCGCTGGAGCGGCTCACGGAGCAGTGCCTGCGAGACGCGCTGCTTGAGGGGCGCTCTTGCATCTACAAGGCAAAAGCTCCAGAAGAACCTGTCCCTCGCTCGACTCCAGCGGAGGAGCGTTCCATTGCAGGGGGGGGCAGCAACAGGCGGTAGGAACTATTACCGGTCGCCCGCTATCCCCATCACCGCGCCGAGCCCAGTCCCGCTAGTGCCTGAACTGCGGGCTGGATGTCTAGCCATCCGAACAGGCATCCGGCCGGTGGCGTCCGATTCGTCGGACGGGGACATGTCTCCACCTAAATGGAGGAGAGACAGCCGCCTGAGCAGCATCCAACAGCAATTGGAGCAGCTCCAGCGAGATGCGCAGAAAGAGCGCTCTCGCGGAGGGAGGTCAGGCACTCCCTCCACAGTGCCTCATGCACTGCCCTTTGCTCCCTCATTACTGGAGGCTAGCATTGGTGACCAGGGCTGGGCTGGTCTGGAACAGGGGCAGGCGGACGAATTTGGGAGTATGCCAGGGGTGCAGGAACATGAAGAGCTGTTGGGTGTGATGGACCGCTTGTAGCAACCCCACGGGCTGGAGCACCGCTGGAACCAAGAATGGCGGCCAGCATCAACCATTACTGGAAAAGGTGCTCGCTGAGGTGCTGAAACAACACAGCACCAGAAAACGGTGAGGCCCTCAAAGTAAAAAGTGTCAACAGCCAAATCTGGGGGCATGTGGGTCACACATCCAGACACAAGAACTCAAGCTACAGCGGATCCTAAGGCTCCTGACGTCAGCCATCACAGCCTTTGCTCGTTCCGTGGAGACCACGGAGATGGATACCTGCCAGCAGGATGTGCTGGCATTAATGTGTACCACACAACTTGAGATCAACAATCTCCGAAGGGTAACATAAGACCTGCCCTCAATCCCAAATTTGCTGGCTTGTGTAAAGCCCCAGCTGCGGAGACGGACGCGCTGCTATTTGGGAAAGATTTCAATAAAAACTGAAGGAGATGCAGGAAGCATCAAAAACCTTCGGCCTAATGAGGGCAGGCCCCGGGACGAGCAAACCAAGACCTCCGATACCCAAGTGGCAGCACCCCACGGCATCCACCAGTCGACGTCCGCAATATGGGACTGGTGAACGCTTGGGGTCCGCACATTATCCCCAAAGATCTTTCAGATCAGGGCCCGCAGCGGACCCTCTGGAAAATGCGCCTCCCCCCAACATCGCCAGCACGTCAGAACAAAATCTTCAGGAAAATGAAGAAACAGAATCGCCAATAACCATGGAGGTAGGTGGGTCTGGTCCCTACCAGCATATAGAGAATAAGGGTGCTTTATTAACAGGGGGGAGATTACACTGGTTTAAAGAAGCATGGGGTATGGTCACGAGTGACAAGTATATACTCAACAACATTACAGGATATAAAATACAATTCATGTCAGAAAAAACGACGCCAGTTCAACAATGGCCCCAAAGGGTATTTCTCCCTACGTCAAAGAGAAACGTGAGGGACAAGCTGAACTGGTGAGACTTATCACAAAGGGGGTCATCGAAAAGACCAAACATGAACCTTTGGAAATTGTATCGAATATATTCACTAAAACCAAAAAAGATGGTGTCTGTCGCATCATCATTGACTTAACATCACTAAACAAATTTGTTAAGTATATACATTTCAAAATGGAGACATATGTTACTGCCAAACAACTGAATTCCAAAGGACACTTCATGGCAAGCATTTATCTTAAAGATGCTTACTATCTAGTACCCATATACAAGGATCATCGCAGATACCTAAAATTTATCTGGATGGTACAAAGCATTGCCCTATGGGCGAACTTCAGCCCAAGATTATTCACCAAAATATTGAACCCAGCCATGGCAATACTAAGAAAACAAAAACATATTGTCATGGCATATCTGGAGGATATTCTCATAGTAGGGAAAACGATGGAATTGGCTGTGGCAGCAGTATCAGCTACAAAACAGCTCCTCGAAACTCTGGGGTTCGTCCTACATCCAGATAAATCTAAGTTGAAGCCATCCACTATCATGGACTACCTGGGCTTCACAATTAACTCAGTCCATATGACTGTTACCTTGCCAAAGGCAAAAATGGTTGAATTAGCACAATCATGCAACAAATTAATGGTCAACGAGCGACCAACTATTCGACAAGTAGCAAGAGTAATTGGGGAAATGGTAGCAGCATTTCCGGCTACACAATTCGGACCTTTGCACTATCAAAAAATTTACAGAGAGCAAAGGTACGGGCAATAAAACGACATACAGGTCACTATGATCGTGTCATGAACTTACCCACTGAAGCAATATCAGAGCTACAGTGGTGGGCAGAAAACGTTTGGCATAGTTTCAGCCCTATCTTTAGCACTAACCCTACTTTAGTTATTCAAACAGATGCCAGTGCTCAAGGCTGGGGAGCGACTAACTCCATATCCAGCACAAGTGGTAGATGGACTAAACTAGAGTCATCATTACTACTTACACTGGGCATTAACTATCTAGAGATGTTGGGCGCCTTTTATGGTTTAAAAGCATATGTATCTAATATGCAGCACTTGCATGTTCGGTTACAAATTGATAAATACTACGGTGATGGCTTATATTAACCATATGGGTGGCATAAAATCATTATCATGCGACAAATTGGTCAACATGATTTGGCAATGGTATGTCGAAAGACATATTTGGCTATCAGCTACTTACCTACCAGGTAAGCTAAACACCCATGCCATGAGAAAATTAAACGCCTGGGTTGCAAGTTTGAACAGACCTTACCTGGAACTGGGATTGTCCAAACAAACCATCACCACCATGTCGGCATCCCTTCGAACATCCACCAAGAGGCAGTACTTAACCAGCATCAAAAAAGGGAGAAGTACTGCCAGGAAACATGGACAACATACGCAACAGCTACAGCCACCAACATACTGGAGTTCCTGGCCATCTACACCACGATGTAGGGTTCAGCTACAGTGCCATCAACACAGCGCAGAGTGCTCTTTCTGCTTATCTCAAACCAGCGGCAGGACAACAGGCGATGGGATCCCATCCACTGGTGGTAAAACTGATGAAGGGCATTTACAATATCAAGCCCTAAGCCCAGGTATACCCATATTTGGGATATCAGTGTGGTCCTGACATATCTCAGGGAATGGCCACCAGCCAGATCCCCCGGCCTCGAGCAAGCTACACTAAAGACGCTTAGGTTGATGGCACTTGTATCCGGTCAGAGGGTCCAGTCACTACACCTATTGCGACTGGACAACATGATCACAGCTCCAGACCAGATCTGTCGTTATCCAGCGACTGGTCAAACAGAGCAGACCAGGAACACCTAATCCAGTCGTGGCTTACCCACCAGAACCACGGTTATGTGCCATGACCTACCTACTATCCTACATAGACACAACCAGAATATTCGAGGGAGATGAAAAGCCTTGTGGGTCAGTCACAAAAACCTTATGGTGGGGTACGAGCCAAACCATTGCGAGATGGCTCAAGCAGGTGCTAGAAACTGCTGGGATAAACACTAACATGTACAAATTTTATTCCACCAGGGCAGCATCCATGTCGACGGCTAAAGAATGGACATGCCTATACACCACATCCTGGCTACAGCAGGATGGTGGGAAGGGAAAAGACCGTTCAGAAATTTTATAATAAGCCGTTGGCAAAACCTGGTTTATTTGCAGTAAAGATTTACGAACTGCAAATATTTAATTTAAGCCCAGGGGAGCAACTTAATTCTTTGTTGTTATTGTTTAAAAAATACCATTGTTTTTTTCTACAAATAGACTCATTGGTTCATTACGATAACACTTCCTCCCTCAAGAACTTCGGCAGTGAGTGAAATGAAACTGTTACACGGTTTGAAATCACAGAGCTTTGAAATCTTCACGTAGTCACTCACGTGACTCCGAAGTAAAATAGTAAGATTAAACGAGAACTTACCAGTTTGAAGTTTGATCTGTATTTTATGAGGAGTTACGATGAGGGATTACGTGCCCTCCGCTCCCACCCTCATTATATGGATCAAACTAATAAATTGATGTCTCCTTATCTTTACTATGTTTACTTCAAAATAACTGTGTCTATCTGTGATTCCACACCGCTGCTTGGAAGTATGCCGCGCCTGCGCACTGAGCGGGTTCTTCACGTAATCCCTCATCGTAACTCCTCATAAAATACAGATCAAACTTCAAACTGGTAAGTTCTCATTTAATCTTACTATTTTATTCTACTCTCTCAACCACCCTAAACATCATTAATTGACATTTCTTCGTAAAGAAAATCGCTGCCAGGGTGAACAGTGGATGTAGTCCTAGATTAGGATTGGAAGCTGTGGGGCCTGCTGCCTGCCAGGGTCAACAGTGGATGAAGATGTTGAGATAAGGAACTGCGGTGGCTGGTTTACAAATAAAACAGGAATTGCTGGGGTAACTCAGTGGGTCAGGCAGCATCTCAGTAGAACATAGATCGATGACTAGTTGGGTCGGTTTTGGGTTGAAGATGATCCCTTTTTCAATGTCAACTTTATATTTTAAATCAAACTCGATAACAAACGCACTGATATAAAGTGTAAAGGTGTCACTTTAACTCAGAGGGTTTAACTCTGGAGTGACTGATAATGCTATTGATCCCCGAAACTGATCATTTTGTAATTGCTACTGGAAAATGTGTTTTACCCCAAAACAGTACCTCTTTTTTCTGAAAAAATTACCAAGGTGTTCGAGGAATTTTACTTTCATAGAAACAAGATGTTGCCTCCACAATCCGACTGTTTCCTAAGAAATTCATTTGTAATATTAAAAATTCTAAAAGTGTGAGAATCGAGTTGATTCCTTCAGAGGTGCAGTTACGTGGTATTTTGTGGCATTTCTGATTTCCCCCAAACCAACCCACTTATTTTGTTTTGGGTGTTTATTTAAGTTGTGAGTGGGAAGTATATTGGCGTGGGTAGACATCCCGGGCCAGGAACTTGACTTATTTCTGACAGCTTATACAGCTGAGTGGCCACCATGTGTGAGGAGATTTGAGGTGATTGATTGGTACACAGGCACTTCCTGCCTTATCGCCCGTACAGCTTCAGTGCACAGAGCCCCAGGAAATAAGTTACCTCCATGAGATTGTCCACCTGACTTGGATACAATAAACCAATGCCAGCAGTTAGAAAAATGTACCAAGTGGCAACTAGTTTGCTTATGCCCCTGTCCCACTTAGGAAACCTGAACGGAAACCCCTGGAGACTTTGCGCCATACCCAAGGTTTCCGTGCGGTTCCCGGAAGTTCCCGGAGGTTCCCAGAGGTTTTTGTCAGTCTCCCTACCTGCTACCACTACCTGCAACCTCCAGCAACCACCTGCAACCTCCGGGAACCGCACGGAAACCTTGGGCGGGGCGCAAAGTCTCCAGATGTTTCCGTTCAGGTTTCCTAAGTGGGACAGGGGCATAACTTATTTAATTTACTGGGGGCGGCAAGGTGGCAGAGCTGTAGAGTTGCTGTCTTACAACGCCAGGGAGCCGGGTTCAATCCACACTACGAGTGCTGTCTGTACAGAGTTTGTACGTTCTCCCCGTGACCTCCTTGGGTTTTCTCAGAGATCTTTGGTTTCCTCCCGCACTCCAAAGATGTAAAGGTTTGTAGGTTAATTTTCTTGGTTATAATGTAGAAATTGTCTGGATTGCATTAAGTAAATGTGCGGGGATCACTGGTTGGAATAGACTCGGTGGGCTGAGGGGGCCTGTTTCCATGCTGTATCTCTAAACTAAACTGAACTAAACTAAACCACTATCCAGGAGCACCAGTATATATGTGTAGAAAGGAACTGCAGATGATGGTATATACTGAAGATAGACACAAAGTGCTGGAGTAACTCAGTAGGTCAGGCAGCATCCCTGGAGAAAAAGGATGGGTGATGTTCAGGGTCGGGACCCTTTCTCAGTCTGAGACTGACCCTTCCTCAATTTGCCTGAAATGTCACCCATCATTTTTCTGCAGAGATGCAGCCTGACCCGTTGAGTTACTCCAGCACTTTGTGTCTTTGCTAGTAAATATGAATGTGTCGATGTGTAGAAGGTAAATTCTCTGACAGATTACTTTCCTCTGACAGTTTGGAGAAATACTGGAGATTACTATCTGTGGGTTGAGTGAGCTATGAAACGCTTTGTCTACACATGAGAATGGTTATTCGCACCACACGCTGTGCTTAAATTCTGATTTAGTTGGAGCATATTAAAAACGTTCTGTTTAAGTCTGCAGCTGCTTTGAAAGGGAGCCCTTTCCTTGGAAATGAAGTGCAGCTGGCGCACAGAGCAACACTGACACTCCAGATTCTTTCTGCTTCAGTTTACACTTCATTCACTTGGCATATGGACTATTTCACTCCTTAGTTTAATGTGTTCCGCTGCTCCAGACTAAAGCTCGTTAAAAGTTGCAGCCTGTCCTGCCCATGGCAGCTAACTTTTGTTTAGCCTTCGACCTCAAACTAAGGTCTTGGTCTTTGCTACACGGAAATACATATTTCCAGCACCAGGAGCAGGTGACGTGGAATTGTTTCATTTCACTCCCTTCAGTGATTGGCACTGATTTGTGTGTGTGTGCTGATTCTCTGTACATACTGTGTATACAAAACCCTGGACCACCGCGGAGGAAGGTGCCCGCCCCAAATACCGCCTGTCCCTTCTGCCTCAGTGGCTGCCTGACCCGCTGCATTACTCCAGCACTCTGTGAAACGTCACCTATCAATGTTCTCCAGGGATGCTGCGTTACTCCAGCACTTTTTGTTTCACAGAGACACCTGCTCTGTTGGAAGTGGCAATTGGAATTGTAGAGTCAATCAGCACAGAAACAGGCCCTTCGGCCCAACTCATTCATGCCCACTAAGATGTCCCACCTAAGCTGGTACTATTTGCCCGTGTTTAGCTCATATCCCACCAAACCTTTCCTTTTGTAACTGAAATTAACTGATCCTCTGGTTGTTGTCTCAGACGAAACTAATTCTGCACTGCTTGGAAGAACAGAGGATTACTGTCTGACAATATTTATTCCTCTGTCAATCAGTGCTTGGAACACAAGTACACGCAATGATTCTGATGAGGGAAGTGTATGTAATATTTCTAAGTTTATCAATAAAATAAGACTGATTGAGATGTGAGGAGGAATCTAAGAGGATTCAAGGTGAATGAGTAGACAAGTATGTGGCGGAGACAGATAAATGTGAAGCTAATCATGTGTGTGGGGAGTAGCTGAGACTGCAAATGGTATGGAAGGAACTGTAGATACTGGTTTACACCGAAGATAGACACAAATTGCTGGACTAATTCAGGCAACATCTATGAAGAAAAGAAATAGGCGATGTTTCTGGTTGAAACCTTTCTTCATACTGTGAGTCAGGTGAGAGGGAAAACAAGATGTATGAAAATGGTACATTGGCTTCACAGCTAAGATCTGAATACAGGGACAAGCGTATGTAACTACAAGTGACAAAAAGTCCAATGTCTTTGGAATAAAATTCCCCGACACAATAATGAACGAAAGAATGGCCATTACTGCCATTTTAGACAATGGACAATAGGCAATTCAGCCTACACCTGCACAGGTCATTGTTAGCTGTTTGTTAGGTCATTGGTAGCTGTTGTCAAGCGCAACCTAAGCGACTCCATGCGGCAAGCGCGACCTAACGTGGTCGCTTGAGCCGTACGGCCTCCCGAGGCCGGTCCCACTTCGATGGCCGGAGCCGTATGGAGTTGTGCAGAGCTGGTCCCGACATCGCGTGGGCCTCCGAAAAACTGACCGTGTTCAAAAATTCCGCGGGGCAACGGCCTGCCGGCCCGTAGCCGCCTCGACGCCGTACGTCACGCGCAAACTTCCCGCGGACTTCGCTCGAACTTCATGTCACTCACTCGACCTCCACGCGGCCCCCGCTTCTGGTTAGGTCACGCTTGCCGCATGGAGTCGCTTAGGCCGCGCTTGCCACATGGAGTCACATGCTCGTGGGACAGGCCCTTAACACCTATCAAATTGCTGACAATTACCTGTTTCCTGTTTCATTGTTATTTTTTTGCATATCTTTCATTAATTTGTTCTATATCTCTCTACATCACCATCTATATCTCTCATTTTCTTTCCCCTGACAGTCTGAAGAAGGGTCTCGAACCGAAATGTCACCCATTCCTTTTCTCCAGAGATGTTGTCTGACCCATTGAGCTACTCCAGCTTTTAGTGTCTATGTTCGGCTTAAACTAACATCTGTAGTTCTGTCCTACACATGCAAAGAGTTATTCAGTAACATAATCAAGCGTGATTTTAAGCCTGCAGTTATAAATATATAGCGCAATATTTAATCTTTATTGAAAGACATACTGCATGATACATTGAAAGTTACATTGGCCTTCGTGTATACAAGTCGATACACTTCAACAATACACAAATGCCACTGAAATATTTGAGATGGTACATGGAATGCTTTAAGAAAACTTTAATTCTTGGTTGAACAATAAATCAAGTGTTCAACCTGGCTGGCTTCATTGAGTTGTTTTTGCAGGATTGTACCTCCGGGAAGAGGCCATGAATACACTCCTGCACAACTGAGATCCCATGCATATTTGACTAAATGTGAACAAATATAAAGTGGTCATAAGCGACAAGGAGAAGCTGCAAATGGCCTCGCTATTCTGTTTAACTTCAAAAACAACCGCAGGTTATGAAATCAATGAGAGAAATTAAGTGAAATAATATTTAAATCGCAGATTTCACTCGTCATTTATCTATTTTTCTTCCAAATGTGGAATTACATGTTAAATTGATTATTAGAAATAACTTTAAGAAGAATTTGCCAGGAAATTATGCTGAGGGATAGATTACATATTTCACGATGGCCTACGTGACATCATAGACACATCCGTGGAGTTGCTAAATCACACAGCACGGAAACAGGCTCTTTAGCCCAACTCGTCCGTGCCGACCATAATGCCCTATCTATGCCAACCCCATTTGCTTGTGCTTGGCCAATTCCCTCTAAATCTTCACTATCCATGCATTGTCCAAATGTCTTGTAATCATTATAATTGTACTTAGCTTGACCACCTCCTCTGGCAGCCCTTTCCATATTGAAACTGAAAAACTTGCCCTCAATTCCCCTTTAAACCTTTTCCCTTCCACCTTAAATCTATGCCCTCTAGTGTTGGAACACTACTCAAGGGGAAATAAGCCTGTTACTCCCCATCAGGTCTATGCTGTTCATAAATTTATAATCTTCTATTGGGTCATCACTTAGCTTCCTTCACTCCTAGAAAAACAGTCCTAGCCTATCAAATAACTCCCTATTGGGTTTGACTTCAAGGAGATTCCCCTAAATAATGGCATTTTCACCGCTCACAGGTAATGGGGAGAAGGCAGGAGAATGCGGTTGAGTGGGTACGATAGGGAAAGAAAGATCAGCCATGATTAAATGGTGGAGGAGACTTGATGGGTTGAATGGCCTAATTCTGCTCCTATAACATTAGCTTATGAGCAGGATGATTTTGGAAGTTTAAATGTGGCCAAATTAATTCCAGAGGGTCTTCTTCTTCTTGCGTATGGCGTGCATAGCCTAAAGTTGTAGGACAACTTGTTCTATTTGATATTATTTGACTGTGCACGCCAGGTTGATTGCATTCGTCAAAACAGGGCGGACCATGTGAAGGTTGCAATCTCCCACCCCATTCCTGAGGGTCAAGGAGAGGTGACTTCTTACTCGTCATGTTATTTTGTGGTAGATTTGCCAAAATTCAGATACAAATCCAAGCCTATTCCGTTCATTTCCGAGATAAAACATTTAAGAAGCAGATAGAAACTGAGCCAGAACATTAACACCATGGAGGGGAAATAGACCCCAAATCTCTTACTGCACATGTAAACACTTGAATGCACATTGTGCGTCCTAACTGTAGCTTATTTTTTTTTTTTATACTTTGTTTTTTCTGTGGATCAGTCCAGGTACCTGTACCAGGTCTTCTGCCAATGGAATAAAATTCCAACCCAAAGCCTTGAATGTGTAATCTAGACGAGCATCTTCGAACCAGCGCGAGGCTAATTATGCATAGCTGAAGTAATTTATTTCAGCTGAAAATGTAAACCAAGGCCCGATCTGCCATCTCAGGTTAAAGATCTAAAGCCTTGAAGATGAGCAGATGAAATTTCCCTGTATCCTAGCCAACATTTGCCTTCTGGAAAAATGATCTGGTCATTTATTTCAAAGTTGTTTGCAGGACTTTGATATGCAAAAGTTGCCTGCAATTTATCTTGTAAAAGTAATGGTACATCAAGAGTAATTACTTGGCAGTATGCATTTTAGAACATCTTGAGTCTCGAACCATTCTGTACAAGTGCAAGCTGTTGCTCATCAGCTGAAGATCACCACCGATGTGATCAATAGGTTAATCGACACATTCCTTCTCTCCAGAGATGCTGTCTGACCCGCTGAGTTACTCCAGCATTTTGTGTCTATCTTCGGTTTAAACCAGCATCTGCAGTTCCTTCCTTCACATCAATAGGGTGATGTTCCACAAGATCCTATCACACGTTCAATGCACTATGTACTTCTGCTTTTGTAGAGTTTTCTTTATGTTTTTATATAAAGTAGAAAACAATGTAAAAAGAAAAATAATTAGCAGTGTTAATCCCTAGGGGAAAGATTAGTAATGACATCCTTTTCAAATTTTCCATTGCCCTGTTAAAAGTATAATCATTGTTGCAATGTGAAAGAATGATAATTAACTTCATTAGTACAACCCACATTGGAGTTCTTTTGTGATTTGGCCAGACTTAATTGCAACCAAACGATCATTCCTGAGAATAATTAATCATCTGAGTATTTATTCATTCAGGGTATGTGGACATCACTGGAAGTCCATCTCAACAGCTCCTGTTGGAGGAGCAGGATAAGGGTCAACCACATTCAAGTATTGGCCACACCACTGAGAACAGCAATTTCCCTTCATGAAGTATAATGGTGAACCAGGGAATCTACTTCTGTCTGAAGAACGGTCCTTGCCCGAAACATCATCTACCCATTTCCTCCACAGATGTTCTCTAAGTCTAACCCACTGAGTTCCTCCAGCACTTTGTGTTTTGCTCCATGAACCAGTCATATTTTTAAATAATGTTTTCAGTAAGGTTGTTTCTACAAGTTGGGACGAGCTCTTCTTACATTAAAATAGATGTATTTAATTAGTTAACTGATTTATCCCAATGCCTCAGGGCAAAGGCCCAGTGTTCGGTATGTTGGGTACATGAACCCACATCACATTTCAGCAACTTTGTGACTGTAGTGATTACTCTGTTCATGGGGGGACATGAAGCAAGAAAAAAACAAAATCATGAGTAAATGGAGGCTGAAAATAATGCAAATCCTCCATTACCTAATCAGTGGCGAGGTGAACAAATGCAGATAATCAGGAAATTTTTAATTGCTGCCATTAATATTTATGAAAATATTATCACTTGTTGAGTGATGATACGGAATGCGAATTGCAACGTTTGATAAATAGTCAGTCATTGCACAATGCTGTCAGTCTTAGACATGATCGTTGGAAGTTGAGTTCATTGTGTACTGTGTTGATGGGGACAAGAAAAACGAGAAGAAAGGCTTGTGGTGACTAAGACCAAGACAATGCAGTCTGATACATGAGAGTCGATGGTGTAATCCTGGGTTCAGAAGTAGACAATATCACTCCCTGAAGCCTGCACCACAGTCACTCCGTTTGTGGCTGATCTGATCATGGTCCCAACTTTCTAATTTCAGGTAACCCATACACCCAGTGCTCCTTTTCACCTCACCCACCTCCACACAAAAACATTAACCATCTCCTTGCCTCTACAGTTGCTACCTCACCCATTGATTTCCTCCAGAAGTTTGTTTTTCACTTTTTACAGCAAAACAAATCTGAAAATGTTTTTGGACACTGTTCTGTTACCTAGCCAAATCCCTGTCCATGCTTGTCATGGCGATCCCTCGAGGTTGAGGATGTTTTTATTGACTCTCAGATGGCTTATGAGTCCAATCCTGGCTTTGAAAGTTCTTCGGCATTCAGGACAGGTAATTCCAGATGGCAGATCAGCTTTGGTTGTTACTGCCTCTTTTTCCGTTTTCTTCTCTTTTCTTCTAATTTTGTGCACCTCTTGGCTTCGAAGGTCGCTGTTCCTTCTTGGATGATGGTTTGCCAGAGTTTCCTGTCCTTGGCATTGGTTTCCCAATTGTAGATGTCGATTTCACATTTCTTCATGCTGGCTTTTAAGGCGTCTTTGAATCTCTTCTTTTGTCCGCCTCTTTTACGTTTGCCTTCTTTAAGCTGGGAGTAGAAGGTTTGCTTTGGTAGACGCTTGTCTTCCATCCGAACAACATGACCGACCCATCTTAGTTGGTTCTTGATGACGAAGGCTTCGATGCTAGATGTTTTTGCTAACATGTATCCCAAAGGCTTCGATGCTAGATGTCCATGCTAACATGTATCCCGATACCAGAGTCTCTGATCTTGTGTTGTAACCTTTTGTGGTTCCTTATCGAACAAAGTGTTGTAAATACAAATGCACTAAATTAACAAGTCCCTTGTTATTAACCCAGTATGTTAGATAAAGGACTAACAGCTACACTTGGCCAGGTCAAGCCTGCAATGCTACCATGACAACAGGCCTTCATGGTCAGGTCAAATCCTTGCACTTACAACAACTGGGACTTGCAAATATCCCCAAACTGGTGACTCTGTATACTGTCTCAGTGTACTATTGCTATACACTTGTACTGTACCTGAGATGCGTATCTAATATGTATCTGTGCTTATATATAGTGACACTTGTATTAAACTTTATAAAATAAATGAATTTCACTGCACCTCGGCACATGTGACAAATAAAGTACCATACTTTAAACCTAGTCAACTCTGCTTGACAGTATTGAGTTTCTAGCTGCCCCTGCTACTGCTGCCATAGCGATGCTTACAACTCAGCATCTGTGCTAGATATTGTCTATCACTAGTCACAAACCTATCCCTGATGAGATTGAGTGACTGCGAAGTGAATAAACTTGTAAAGTTTACCTCTAAAGCTGGCAATGTTTGTGGTCTACAGCAGCCTTTAATTCTATCCAGGTCATCCACTGCAGCCACGAAACCTTCCCAACATCAGTGATATTTATGATGTCAATGTCCATCCATGATTTAATTACGGAAATGGGTGTCCAACAATTTCGCGTCGCATTAAAGCAAAGCGATAAATACTTGATGAACATGATGAAAATTTACAGTGAATGGTGATGTAAATTTTACTTCGGAGTCACGTGAGTGACAACGTGAAGAACCCCACCAGGACGCATGCGTGTCATATCGCTACACGCATTGCAACGAGTCACAGCAGGGGGAACGACGTTCCCTTAGCGGCAGAATTTGAAAGCCGGGAACTGCAGGTAAGGAGACTCTGCGTTCCTTCCACTTACCTTACAGGTGGAGACATGGACCAGATCCACGAAGGCTGCGAGAAAGCTGGCGGGGGAGAACCGCGGAGTTGTGGGCAGCCGGCAGCAGCAGCCAACGGCACGCCAATCTCCCGAAACAGCTGTGCCCGACTTCGCTCCCGCACCGGCCACAGCCGGGCGGTAGAGCGAAGCAAAAAACTAACAGAGTCGTTGACTCCGATGAGTACAACTCTGAATAGCCGCGAGCGGCCAGTGCCCATGAGCATTGGGGCCGGTTGGAGCGGCTTCAGGAACAGCCGCGAGCGGCCAGTGCCCGTGAGCATTGGGGCCGGTTGGGGCGGCTGGGAGCGGGGAACTAGAGCAGCCACGGCGGCCAGTGCCCGTGAGCATTGGGGCCGGTTGGGGCGGCTGCAGGATCAGGAGCAGCCGCGAGCGGCCAGTGCCCGAGAGCATAAGAGCCAGTTGGAGCGGCTGCTGGAGGAAATACTCCAAGTGGCAGGCTCCGGGAGATGGAGGCTAGCCACAGTGGGCAGTTAGTAAGCCCCACAGCAGTACCTCTTGTGGGGCTGCACAGTGTTTCTCCCTCATCAGAGGGGAGCACGGAGGGTCAATTCTGGGCTGACCCTGAAGAGGGGAGTGATCAACATACCCCTAGTATGCCTGGGGTGAAAGAAAACATGTTGGATATGGTGTCCCAGTTTATCCAACCCGACCAAACTGGCCTAAACCTGGAGCCGAAAATAGCGGTAAGCATTGACTACATGTCTTTTAACCAACTACAGGGACAGGCATTATCAGACACCACGGCACGACACTTACCACCAGGGAACTGCAAGTTGCTAAATATTCCCAGTGTCAACCAGTGCATCTGGAAACATGTCGGGGCATCAATTAGAACCAGGGACTTAAAAATACAGAAAGTCCTAAAAGTCCTAACAGCAGGAATTACTGCTTTTGCCCGCACATTGAATGAGCAAAACATGACCCTAGACCACCAAGATGCATTGGCTTTACTCTGCAATTCACAATACGAGTTAAACAATATTAGGAAAGGTGCTATCCAACCGGCTTTAGACCCCAAATTTGCAGGCCTCTGCAAACCTGGAACCTCCAAACCATCAATACTACTATTTGGAGGGGATTTATCAAAGCAAGTCAAAGAACTTGACGAAGAGGCAAAAACCCTGGGGCTCATAAAAGCAGCATCCAAAAGCTACTACGGCCATAAACATCACCCCTACGCACCCACCAGTCGGCCAAGACAAACTGGAGAAAGCGCAAAACCAGGAACACCCAACATCGGTCTTTTTTAGGCCATGGCCCAGACCGACCTTCCTGGAAAATGCGCAAGCCCTCAACACCAACCCAACTACAGACCCAGACAACGGCGCCTCAACGTCCACGGAGGATGCCGAAGAAGTAACATACCTCCCACCGGTAACCATGGAGGTAGGTTGGTCTGGTTCCTTAAGAATTAAAGGGAGCATGGAAGTTGGTGGGAGATTACGATATTATTTGGATGCATGGAATAAGTTAACTACCGACACTTATATTCTAAGCAGTATCCAGGGTTATACCATAGAATTTATACTAAAACATAACCCTCCTAGTTCAGCATGTACCGAACCGAATGTTCGTGCTCACAGGCATAGAAAAATCTAAAGCACATGCTGAATTACAGCGGCTATATAAAAAAGGAGTAATTGAGAAAACCCAACACGAATCACAGGAATTCGTGTCCAACATCTTTATAAAAAACAAGAAAGATGGTGGTTGCCGCATCATCATCGATTTGACTACTTTGAATACCTTTGTACAATATATTCATTTCAAGATGGAAACCTTTGTTACTGCTAAGCAATTGATTTCCGAAGGCTACTACATGACAAGCATCGATTTAAAAGATGCTTACTATACAGTACCCACAAGAGGTGACCACAGATGTTATTTAAAATAGTAAGATTAAACGAGAACTTACCAGTTTGAAGTTTGATCTTGATTTTATGAGGAGTTACGATGAGCGATTACGTGAAGAAGAGCCGTCCGTCTGCGTGCGCGTCATTCTTCAAAGCAGCGGTGTTAAATCACAGATAACTAAGAAGACCTGAGAATAGTAAGATTGTGAAAAAATAAAACTGGAACTTCCATGTGACCTTGATAATATGAGGGTGGGAGCGGTGGGCACGTAATCGCTCATCGTAACTCCTCATAAAATCAAGATCAAACTTCAAACTGGTAAGTTCTCGTTTAATCTTACTATTTCACTCCGGAGTCACGTGAGTGACTACGTGAAGATTTCAAAGCTCTGTGATTTTACGCCGGCTATGAATCCAGGCGTCACTCACTGAATGGATTGACCATGGATGAGATTATTGTTAAAGCATTCAGACATAACGTAGTTAGTAACGACACTGATGCTTTAAAATAAAGGGAAAAAAAAATGTTTTATTTGCTTCCCCTCCAAACCTGTGGGAAAGCTAGGTAACAGAACTTAAGTTGGCACGAACAAATACCCCTGGTCCGATTATGGGTTTATTATAAAACCGCTGGAACATTCTTTCGTTCACCCATCCTGCAGCTGCTAGGATGTCATCAAGGGGCACGTCCATCGTTCTTGCTGCCGACGTAGATGCAGCCCTGGTGGAGTGAGATTTAAAGATATGAGTATTTATTCCCGCTACCACCATTACCTCCTTTAACCATCTGGAGATAGTTTGTGTCGACACCTTTCGGTGTGGTTTCTTGTGGCTGATGAGGACCGATTGTTCTGAGCCTCTGAGGTTTTCCGTGACTGTCAGGTAGTGGTGTAAATGTGTTACCACACACAATCGTTGGTCCTCTGGATATGCCAGGAACTGGATCTTCATCCCTGGCATTCCTGGCCTGCTCTGTTTGATCAGGTCCTTAACAACGAATGTTATATTATTCGTGTTGCTGGTCATGTAGTCCAGTCGTAGTTTTTGTAGTGTCTGGACTCTTTGGGTTGTTATTAGCGCCATCAGCATTACCACTTTCAATGTTAGTTTAGACAAAGATAAGGCCGTTGGCTGTCCCCACTGATGAAGTAAGGTCAGTACCATGCTCACATCCCATGTGTCCGTGTACCTAGGCCTTGGGGGTATCGAATTGTAAATTCCCTTCATGAATTTTATTACGAAGGGGTGCGTTCCTATCGGCCCGTGCCCTGCCTCCAGTGTCAAATAGGAGGATAGTGCACATCTGGCACTGTTGATTGCGCTATAACTTAGTTTATAGTCATAGCACAGGGTTGATAGGAACTCCAAGACATCCGTTATCCGAACTGTGTTGTATGTTATATCGTTTGCATGGCAGAAAGCTTCCCACGTCTTAATATGAGTGGCGTACTGTTTTTTGGTACTGTCCCTCCATGCCTTTGTGATGACATCCACAGTTCGTTCGGATAATCAATGTCTTGAAATGGCCTCCTCAGAATCTGCAAACCAACAAATCAATCCGGTCAGAAAGTGGATGGCTGCTCCCTGAAACTGGGTTTACTAGGAGATCTCTCCTCTTAGGTACAACCATTAATGGCTGGACTATGATCCCCAGTATTTTTGGGAACCAGGCTTGTGTAGGCCAATCTGGTACTACTAAAATGCCTGTGGCTTTGTCTTGCTTGATTTTAGTCAAGCATCGATTTATGAGGCAGAATGGTGGGAATGCATAAATATACATTCCTCCCCAGTTTAGGGAAAAGGCATCCACTGACTCTGCTCCTGGGTCTGGCTCCCAGGACACATATCTGGGTAATTGATGGTTTAATCTAGATGCAAACAGATCCAAATCTGGAGTGCCAAATCATATAGTTATTTCATTGAATACCGTACGATTCAACATCCATTCTCTATTATCATTAAACATTCGTGACCTTGCATCTGCCACCGTGTTATATCTTCCTGGTAGATATACTGCCGTGACCCAAATATCCCTCTCGATGCACCAGTGCCAAATGAGGTTAGATAATCTGTCACAGGATACAGATTTTACACCACCCATGTGATTGATATATGCTACCGCAGTAGTGTTATCAATCTGAATTTGAACATGCACATGTTGCATGTTGTTACAGAGAGACTTGAGTCCATATTGTGCCCCCAACAATTCTAGGTAATTGATTCCATATTGTTGGAGTATAGTTGACTCTTGCTCATTCCATCTGCCTCCACAGCTCCTGACTGTGTTTGTGGCTCCCCATCCTAATCCGCTTGCGTCGGTATGGAGAAACACTGATGGGCTCTCAATTAAGATTTCCCTTGAGCTGAGTCTTATGTTTGCCATCCACCATTGTAGTTCAATAATGGCTTCAGCTGGTAACCGCATTGATTTGCCAAACTGACCTGCATGCAATTTCAATGCTCGTTCCTTAGCCCGCTGTAAATGCTGGTAATGCAAAGGTCCGTAGCGTACTGCAGGAAAGGCAGCTACCAATTTGCCAATAGCACTTGCTGTTTGTCTGATAGTTGGTTTGTGTTTTTCTATCAGATCATTGCAGGCTTTCCTCAAGTCTTTTTGTTTGCCTTTTGGCAAAGTCACCAACATGGTTACTGTGTTGATAGTAAATCCTAGATAATCAATTACCTTGGTAGGAGTTAATTTTGATTTTACTGGATGGATTAGAAACCCAAGTTTTTCAAACAGGGTTTTGGTTGCCTTGACTGTTGATTCCGCCAATTTTTTGGTAACTCCAAAGATGAAAATGTCATCCAAATATGCCATGACTATGTGATTTTGAGATCTTAGCAGCCCCAGAATTGGTTTAAGTAATTTGGTAAACAGTCTAGGGGCTGATGTCAAGCCATTTGGCAGAGCCTTGTATTGCCATTATTGACCCATCCAGGTAAACTTCAAATATCTCCTATACTCTTTGTGAATAAACACCGAGTAGTATGCATCTTTTAGGTCGATGCATGCCATATAGCCATTTTTGGAAACCAACTGAGTTGCTGTTCCAAAATTGTCCATTTTAAAGTGTTTGTATTGCACATATGTATTTAGTTCCGTAAGATCCAAAAAAATACGGATCCCTCCATCTTTTTTCTCTTTTGCAAAAATATTGGATATGAATTGGTGAGGTTCTGTGTATGACCTCTCAATGACATTATTGTCAGATAACGTTTCAATTTCTTTTTGTATATCCATTGTCTCTTTTTGGGAAAAGACATATGTGCGAATATTAGAATGTGTTGGTGGTGGTGATAAATTTAAATTGAACTCAATTTTGAATCCTTCTATACTGTGCAGTATGAATGGATCCTTAGTAACCCAACACCATTCTTTTAAGAAGTATTTCAACCTTCCCCCCACCTGTAAGTGAGGTTCGTTTGGTATTTTCCCTGAGGAACTGGTTTGACTTACCTCTGTTGTTACTGGCATCGTGGTGCTGGCTTTCGTCCGCGAGGTTTGGGGAGCAGAGCTGGTGGTTGCTCTCTCCTCATCCTCGCTGTCGGCCTGCTGGGGCCTGCCCCTAAAAAAGACCTTGTCTCAGGGGTGAATCTTCCTCCAGTGCCTGGCTCTCTAGGTGTAAAACGCCGAGAGCTGTAGGGGTGGAATCTCATGGATGGGCCCCTGGGTGTGGCCTGACCTCTTGTTATGAGGCGCACGGTTTTTGCCTCATCATCCAGGTCCCGTACCTGTCTAGACAGGTCTTCTCCAAACAGGTAGTTTGCGGGCTGGGTGTCGCTAGCTTTGCAAAGTGCTGCGAACTTCGAATTTATAGCCGGATTTATTGCCTCTTTCCGTATGCAGTTTATTTCGAAACGGGCATTACATAGCAGTGCCATGGTATCCTGCTCCCGCTCAGTGAGGAGGCCTCCTTCCACACCTCCTGCAAACGAAGTGATTCCTGACCCCAGCAGGTTTAACACTTTTTGGAACTTCAGTTCCTGGTTCCTGATTATGGGACCTATTTGTCCCCAAATTATGCGGTTCACCGCTTGTACCTTGAGGGAAGCACAGTTTGATGGTGGGGGGTACCTGTTTAGGGTTTCTTCCATGACAAGGTCCTTGAGTTGATGAGACGCCAAGTAGTTGATGTTACTTGCTAGGTCTTCATCCAAGGGTGCTCCCAGTGCTGTGGAGATCGCAAATTTAGTTGATTGTAGGGGTACTTCCTCCAGTCCCCCCTGGGAGTGTTCCCCCCTGTGCTTCCAAACTCTGAGTCCGGGTAATCCCCGTATGCACTTCCCCCTTCCATGGGAAAGACATATTGCTGCCCAGAGTATGAGGCTGCTGGCACGGTCTGTAAATGGGACTCATGCTGATAATGATCCTTTCTCCGGAGTTTCTCATTGTGGAGCAGCTTCTCCACAAGCTGCTCCATGTGGGAGAGTCGTCCTCGGACGCTTCACGATGAGGGAGGGTTTCCCTCTTCCCCGGACTCATCCGCTTCTACGGGTCTGGCAGACTTATGGGTGGCTTTACGTCCCGCCGGGACCACCACGGTGCTGATCTCCTGCACCAAGTCTGCTCCTGCCGGTTCTAACGCCAGCGGCAATGTCGGCGAGAATGAGCGTCGTCCGCTACCGGGAATGCTGCGGTCTTCGGCAGCTGGTTTCCCCGCGGACCTTCTCTTTGACATTTTTGGGGCTCTGAAAGAAAAATCACTTCTTTAGCTCGAACAGAAAGCGCAGGGTAAGTGGTTCAACTTTTCTTACCTGCCGCCTTTTTTAAATCCCAACGGCTGGGAGGTCACAGTGCCGCTCCCGTCCGTTGTGCGCGTTGCTTTCAGATGTAATGATGCGCACGCAGACGGATGGCCCTTCTTCACGTTGTCACTCACGTGACTCTGAAGTAAAATTCAACTGGATGGGTCAGCATTGGAAATACAGGGCACTACCTAATGGCCTAACATCAGCCCCCAGGCTGTTCACAAAAGTTTTGAAACCAGCCCTAGCGTTACTGCAGAAACAAAAACACATGGTAATGGCATATCTAGATGACATACTTATTGTTGGCAAAACTTTGGAATTGGCTAAACAAGCGGTAACAGCCACAAAACAATTGTTTGGAAAACTGGGGTTTATCATCCATCCAGTTCAGTCTAAATTAACGCCTTCAACAAAAATGGATTATGTGGGGTTCACCATTAACTCAGTTCTCATGTCAGTGACTTTGCCGAAAGAAAAGGTTACAGCCTTAATAGAGGCTTGTAGCGAAATCATTGACATCACCAAACCATCCATTAGACTGGTAGCTAGAATAATTGGGACGATAGTGGCTGCATTTCCAGCCACACAATTCGGACCTTTATACTATCGAAATTTACAGAGAGCAAAAATAAGAGCACTCAAACTTAATGGTCGCCATTTTGACAGACCAATGAAGCTACCAACAGAGGCCATAATGGAACTAAAATGGTGGGAACATAACGTCAGGTATTGTTCCAATCCAATAATTATCAGCAACCCGTCTATGGTACTACAAACTGATGCCAGTGCACTTGGTTGGGGTGCTACCAATTCCATCTCCAGCTGTGGAGGGAGATGGAATGCACAGGAGGCATCATTATTACAAACACTGTGCATAAACTACTTGGAAATGTTAAGTGCATTCCATTGCCTTAAGTCATATTGTTCTGGGTTAAATCACCAGCATGTTAGACTACAAATTGACAACACCACCGTGGTAGCATATATCAACCATATGGGTGGAAACAAATCGACATCATGTGACAATCTGGCCAACACAATTTGTCAATGGTGTATCCAGAGAGATATTTGAATATCAGCTACCTACTTACCAGGTAAACTAAATTTAGTGGCAGACACCAGGTCACGCAAATTCAATGAAAACACTGAATGGATGTTGGATAAAAATGTATTTGCTGAAATTACAGCATGGTATGGAACACCAGATATCGATCTTTTCGCATCCAGGCTCAATCACCAGTTATCAAATTATGTTTCATGCAAACCAGACCTGGGTCAGCGGCAACAGATGCATTGGGGGAAATTGTTTATTTATGCATTCCCTCCTTTCTGCCTCATCAGTCGGGTATTAAGGAAAATACAGCACGACTCTGCGTCTGGTATTTTGATAGTACCCGATTGGCCTACTCAACCATGGTTCCCGGTGATACTAGACATGGTATTAGAACCATGCATCACCATCCATCATAGACCTAATTTACTGGTCCATCCGGTAACAAAGGAAAGATCACCCACAGATCTATGAACATCCCGTCTGTTCTGGAATTCCTGGCAAGCCTCCATTACGATGAGAGGCTCAATCATAGTGCCATCAACTGCGCCAGAAGTGCTCTGTCAACATACCTGTGGCAAGGAACAGAGCGGCATTCTGTTGGGACACACCCTGGTAACCAAACTCATGAGGGGCATTTTAATGTTAATCCCCCAAGAACCAGGTACTCCCAAATATGGGATGTGAGCATTGTACTGACCATGTTAAGAAACTGGTCTCCAGCTACAGCTCTGTCCCTACAGAAACTGACTATGAAAACAGTCATGCTGATGGCCTTGGTCACGGCACAAAGGGTCCAGTCACTACAGAACCTAAGGCTGGACAACATGACTATTTCATCTGGAAATTTAACTTTTCACATCAATGAATTAGTCAAACAGAACTGACAGGGGTCAGCAGGCCTAAAAACAGAATTCAGGGCATACCCGACAGATGATCGTCTCTGTATTGTAACACACTTACTATTATATATGGAGTATACTAAGATCATCAGAGGGAAAGAAATGTCACTTTAATCAGCTACAAACAGCCACTCAAAACAGTGACAGTCCAGACCATCTCTAGATGGCTAAAACAGGTCCTAATAAGGCTGGAGTAGACACTAGCATTTTAAACCTCACTCCACCAGGGCTGCTGCTACATCGGCAGCTATGAAGTTGGATGTTCCTATGGACCAAATCCTCAAGACAGAGAAAACTTTCCAATGATTTATAACAAACCAGTCATTAAACCTGGAACATTTGCAGAAACAATTTTAAGTTCTGTAATATAATTTACCCCATAAATAGGGGTTATAATTTGGTGTTAATATATTTATCGTTGGGGTTTCAATATCGTATTGATGTCTAATGATGTTAACACAATTCTCCCCATAATCAAGGCAGATCTGATGCATGGACTCGTTTCCACGGCATGAAATCACAGAGCTTTAAAATCTTCACGTAGTCACTCACGTGACTCCGAAGTAAAATAGTAAGATTAAACGAGAACTTACCAGTTTGAAGTTTGATCGTTATTTTATGAGGAGTAACGTTGAGGGATTACGTGCCCTCCGCTCCCACCCTTGATCATATACTCAACTGGTATCTCTTCTCTAATCTTACTATGTTTAGTCATTACAGTTATCTGTGATTTCACACCGCTGCTTTGAAGAATGACACGCATGCGTCCTGGCGGGGTTCTTCACGTAATCCCTCAACGTTACTCCTCATAAAATAACGATCAAACTTCAAACTGGTAAGTTCTCGTTTAATCTTACTATTAAACAGCATTCCACCGACCACACATTGCACTGCCCGATTTTCCTTTCCAGTGAACTTTCAACTTCCCACCATTAAATCCTCTGAGCAGTTCCAGACAGCAGGACGCAGAGTTTGTTTCCCATGATTTACTTGCCATTAGTTATGCAACACACCAAGCGAATGTCAGGAAGGAAGTATGCGGAGAGAAGGCTAATTCCAGCAAAATAAGCACCTTTGCAAAAGACCAGTCCACTCCACGCAGAATTTACATGACGCCATCGATCAGAACAGATTTCAGAGATGAAGAATCATTCTTTGTGCCAAATAAACTAATTCATTGCAGCTGTGTTTGGTTTAGAGAATCAGGTTTTTCAAAGTTTTTTGCTTCAGATGCAATGCATTTGGAGATTAGTCTCTTGCACATGACTGCAAATGGTTACCTTTAAATAAAAGAGAGAATCCACTCTAAAACCAGCTTCATTTTGTTACAGTGTGCAATATGTGTAATTTAGCCCAAACAACACCAGGACAATTAAAAACAGCATCCATGAAATGAGAGCACCTCTGGAATGTGCACTGGTTATTGCCCAACCTAGGACTAAAATAGTCGACAAAAAAAAAACAAGCTCACATCTTTCTCCTGAAAATTTAGATTGCACCGCGGACACCCGAGAAAGATTTTGGGATCGGTATTGATCACAAAGCTGTCAGTAATATCCATCCGTCACCTCTCCCTACCGTATCCAATATTTGTTCTCTACTTTACAATGAACTGTATACTACTGTAGAGCAAGGAAACAGGTCCTTTAGCCTAACTTGTCCACAGCTAGTCCCAGCTACCTGTATTTGGCCCATAGCCCTCTAAACCTTGGGTTCAAGAAGGAACTGCTGAACACTGAAGATCAGTCTGAAGAAGGGTTTCGGCCCGAAACGTTACCTATCTCCTTCGCTCCATAGATGCTGCTGCACCCGCTGAGTTTCTCCAGCATTTTTGTGTGCCCTCTAAACCTTTCCTACCTCTCCAAATGTGTTTCAAAGCTTAGAATTGTACATGCCACTATAGCTTCCTCAGGCAGCTCGTTCCAGATATGGACCACCCACTGATCACGAAATTGTCTCTGAGATCCCTCAAATCTTTTCCCTCTCAACTATGCCCACAAATTTTGGTATCCTGGGAAGAAGACTGTGAGCGTTCACTTTATCCACGCCCTTCATGATCTTGTACACCAAAATAAGGTCACCCTGCAGCTTCCTATGATCCAATGAAATGAAATCCCAGCCTATCAAGTCAAGTCAAGTCAAGTCAAGTTTATTTGTCACATACACATACGAGATGTGCAGTGAAATGAAAGTGGCAATGCTCGCGGACTTTTGTGCAAAAGACAAACAACCAAACAACCAAACAAACTATAAACACAATCATAACACACATATTCTTTTTCATAATAAATAATGGAAGGAAAAACGTTCAGTAGAGTTAGTCCCTGGTGAGCTAGGCGTTTACAGTCCGAATGGCCTCTGGGAAGAAACTCCTTCTCAACCTCTCCGTTCTCACCGCATGGCAACGGAGGCGTTTGCCTGACCGTAGCAGCTGGAACAGTCCGTTGCAGGGGTGGAAGGGGTCTCTCATGATATTGTTGGCTCTGGAGTTGCACCTCCTGATGTATAGTTCCTGCAGGGGGGCAAGTGAAGTTCCCATAGTACGTTCGGCCAAACGCACTACTCTCTGCAGAGCCTTCTTGTCCTTGGCAGAGCAATTCCCATACCAGATGGTAATGTTCCTGGACAAGATGCTTTCCACCGACGCTGCGTAGAAGCACTGGAGGATCCTCGGAGACACTCTGAATTTCCTCAATTGCCTGAGGTGGTAAAGGCTCTGCCTTGCCTTACTCACGAGTGCTGAGGCGTGTGATGCCCATGTCATATCCTCGGAGATGTGGACTCCCAGATATTTAAAACAGTTCACCCTATCCACAGGATCCCCATTTATCCTCAATGGAGTGTACGTCCTCGGATGATGTGCCCTCCTAAAGTCCATGATCAGCTCCTTCGTTTTTTTGATGTTCAAGAGGAGGCTTTTATCCTGGCACCAGAGTGCTAGATCAGCTACCTCCTCCCGGTAGGCCTTCTCATCGTTGTCTGAGATCAGGCCCACCACCACAGTGTCATCAGCAAACTTAATTATTGAGTTGGAGCTGAACCTAGCCACACAGTCATGTGTGTACAGGGAGTACAATATGGGGCTGAGGACGCAACCCTGGGGCGATCCTGTGCTCAGGGTGAGGGACTTCGATGTATTCCCTCCCATCTTGACTACCTGGGGCCTGGCGGTGAGAAAGTCCAGGACCCAGGCACACAGGGAGGTGTTGAGCCCCAATTCCATTAGCTTCCCGGCCAGTCTGGTGGGGACTATCGTGTTGAAGGCTGAACTGTAGTCTATGAACAGCATCCTCACGTAGCCCCCCTTCTGGCTGTCCAGATGGGAGAGAGCGGTGTGCAAGACCTGGGAGACCGCATTGTCCGTGGATCTGTTCGGACGGTATGCGAACTGCAACGGGTCCATGTTCCGAGGGAGGAAGGCGCAGATGTGTTTCTTCACCAGCCTCTCAAAGCATTTCATGACTACCGAGGTAAGGGCCACCGGACATATCCAGCCTCACCCTATAACCCAAGCCCACAAACCCAGGTAAAATCCTGGTGAATCTCTTCTGCACCCGTTGCAAAATATTGACATCCTCCTGCAACTATTTTATGGGATGTTGCAAGAATTCTGCATTTCATTATGTAATACAAACTTGTACTCGAGAGATATCTAGGTGTGGAGGATGTGAAGAGATGCTGCCTGACCAGCTGAGTTACTCCAGCACTTTTGGTTCTTTTATGTATCAACCAGCATCTGCGGCTCCTTGTTTCTACATGAAGGGATATCAGACTGTTTGGTACAAATGCCAACAATACCAGTGATGTAGACTTAGTGATATCAGGAAAGCAAGAACAGCTAAGAGTGAAGTAAAGTTGCTGTGGAGTGTGAGTCTGAGAAGGGTCTCGACCCAAAGCTTCACCTATTCCTTTTCTCCAAAGATGCTGAGTTACTCCAGCATTTTGTAACTATCTTTGGTGTAAACTGGCATCCACAGTTCCTTCCTACACAGAGTTGCTGTGGATGCTGACGGTGGCACAGTGGTGCTGCCTTACAGTTCCAGAGACCCGATCATGAGGGTTCGATCCTGACTACAGGAGCTAACTGTATGGAGCTTGTACATTCTCCCTGTGACCCGCATGGGTTTGCTCCGGTTTCCACCCACACTCCAAAGACTTATAGGTTTGAAGTTTAATTGGCTTCGGTAAAAATAGTAAAATTGCCCCAAGTGTGCGTAGGATAGTGTTGGTGTGCGGGGATCACTGGTCGGCATGTACTAGATGGGCCGAATGACCTGTCTCTGCACTATATCGCTAAAACTAAAACTAAGTCTAGTTGTTACTGTGAATGGCTAAGCGTTATTTAAAATTCAGAAAAGTTCCATATGTGATCATATTCTTTTCTTCCTTGTCTATATGTTTGATGACACAAACGCTCACATGTTTGATGTCAGACATCATCGTATGCTTTCATTCCTTTTAGTTCTGGTTAAATGACGGCAGATTTGAGGTCCATTGGGTTGAATAGACTCGCCACTTGACATTTTCGCCAGTGTGTTTCTCCGGGGCTATTGTCAAGGTTATGCCCATGACATTGTGAAGAATCGCTACACTCATTAAAGCTTGCTCATATCCATAAGCAGTGTGCAGCAGCCCACAGCTATAAATGACGCTGAAGACTCTTTAATGATGGTCGCATTGTTGTTTGATAATGTGCGTGACTTTCAGTTGCATTCAGTCTCAAGCACTCGAGTGCCTTGGGCAACTTGTTATTGTTAATAATGGAAAATGAAGCAAAAAATGTGCCTAATTAGCCTTATGTATATTTCTGTGCCTCTTGACACTGAGCTGTCAATGGGCATGGATGATTTGGAAGAATCTATCCCTTGGCCCAGACAATACAGCTTCTTGTTGCACTTTCACTTGCCATCTTGTCATGGAGCTGGCAACCCTAAAACATAATCTTGTGTTGATTACACTCCAAGATATGCCACAATGATCTTCTGTTCATATCATTAACAGAAAACAATTATATGATTGACAGAAAGCCACCAAAAATATAATTGAATCTCAATGACAAAAGTGACTGAATGTGCCTTCGGGCAAGGGTGCATATCCTGATAACTTGGTTGTCTCAGCTTTAGAATGGTGAAAGAGTAGCCTTGATCAAAGGGTCAAGAAAAAAAGATGAAGGGCAGTTGAATCACAGTGTGGGTGATTAGCAGGGATGGGTATGGGGGAAGGAAAATGAGGTAAGTCGGGAATAAGAGGGATAGATGGAAGTAGATCAGGGAAAGGGAGGAGAGACATTGAAAGGAATGGATTAGAGGAAAGGGTTCAATTCAATAATTCAGTGATACTTTATTGTCACATGAATTGGGAGAATGGTGAGGAAGAATTGGGCGATGCCAATGTGATCTTGTTAAGAAGTAGACTGCCCTAGAAGTTCTGAATGCTCCTGCTTCAGTCTTTGGAAATATTTTCAGCTTTCAATAGAGATCACAGTGCGCCTCCGTTTACATTAACAGCAAATGGACAATTGTCAGTGCATGCAACATTACCAGTGAATGACTGAGGATGGTGGGAGGGTGGGGGGAGCAGTGGCAATGGTGATGAGGGTGAGTGATGGGATGGTGTGCTGGTGATGAGATGTTAAATAACAGCACTAACACACAAGCCGCAACATTGTCACACTTGGGCGGCACGGTGGAGCAGCGGTAGAGTTGCTGCCTTACAGCGCCAGAGACCCGGGTTCGATCCTGACCACGGATGTTGTCTGTGCGGAGTTTGTACGTTCTCCCCGTGACCTGCCTGGATTTTCTCCGAGATCTTGGGCTTCCTCCCACACTCCAAAGACGTACAGGTTTGTAGGTTATTTGGCTTGGTATAAATGTAAAATTGTCCCTAATGTGTGTCGGGCAATGTTAATGAATGGGGATCACTGGTCGGTGCGGATTCGGTGGCCGAAGGGCCTGTTTCTGTGCTGTATCTCTATAATTAAAACTAAATCACAAACTACAACAATATTACAAACTGCAGTGACTCCCCATTAAACTACTTTGAGGGGCCGGATGACAAAACAATGTTCTTACCATCTCCCTCCCTCAAATGGAGCATTGAAGGTTGAGTATCTAACTGATCTCAGCTTAACTTCTTATTAAAAAAATACACATCTCCATCAGGTTAGGACTCCTTCAGTGAGACACTTGAAGGGCCTGTCCTACCTGGCCTATTTTTTATCACCATTTATAATATTGGAAGAAGTATGCATTCCAAACAAACCACTTGCTTTTACTGAGCAATTAAACATACCACACCAGGTCCCTACTATTTTTTTAATACTTGTGACAGGAATGTGCCGTGGTAATTTAGCATCTGGTTCACAGTGTCAGGGCCTTACATTGCGTAAACAGGCCCATCAGCCAATCAAGTCCATGCTAGTCATTAACCAAATCTATCTATCTATACATAACTAAAACTCTGATCTTGTGCTCTTCCGGTTTGCGTGGTTTTTCTATTTGCGAAAAAACGGTACACGACTGTGCTACGATTTTTCACCACCTTACTCACCATTCCCATCAACTCACCCCAGATTGTATCATTCACTACGCTCTAGGGTAATCTACAGAAGTCAATTAATCCGTCAACCCACATGCCTGGGTTGCAGTGCACTCTCACGTGGGCAGAGAGTGTGCAAGCCTCACACACGTGGTCAGGATTGAATTGCGTCACTGGAGCTGGGAGGAAGCAGCTCTATCCCCTCTCCTCCGGAGACATCAGATGTGAGGAGCAAAGACCGGTGGGAGGGTGAACTGGGGTAATGCCTCCAGCACCTTGAAGGTCAGCTGCAGGAAATCCCCCAGGACACAAAGATGGGCGGATGGGCCGACCGGACTTTGGACTTTGAATAATGGTGCCAATAATGGCGGCGCCCGCATGTGTAACATATGCAAAAATAATGTCACTGTGCAGTTGCATATGTGACAAATAAAGCACTCTTGAACTATTGGCATGGGTATTGGATGCAGTTCTCATGTGCTGACTACTTGCTAACTACTATCTAATTACTTAGCAAAGGTTACTGGGTCTACATTACCCATTCCATTTGCTATATGTTGTTGCAATGTGCAAACTGAGTTTTGTTTTCCAGTTATGGCATGTTCTATCACACCATGTAGTGTAACCTGACCCAACACATTTCACCAACTGATTGCTGACTTATTTTAGGTAATATAAATGTGGTTTGGCTCTTGCCCAGGGCTGATAAATCAGGAGAAAACCCATTTCACCGTACTGTCTGACTTCTTATTATTGAACTCTTCACGTTATTTTATTTAAACTTGCTACTTGCTGCTGATGCGTACTTGAGGGGTGCATTTGTGATCAACACTGTCAATATTGCCAACAAGGGCAGCACAGTGGGGTAGTGGTTGAGTTGCTGCCTTACTGCAGCGTCAGAGACCCAGGTTTGATCCTGACCTCAGGTGCTGTCTGTATGGAATTTGTACCTTCTCCCTGTGACCTTGTGGGTTTTCACCAGGTGCTCTGGTCTCCTCCCTTCTGCCAAAGACATACACGTTTGCCGGTTATTCGGCACCTGCAAATTGTCCTTCGTGTGTACTGAGTGGAAGAGAAAGTGAGATAACGTTGAATTAGTGTGAACGGGTGATCACTGGTCAGCACAGACTCGGTGGGCCGAACGGCCTGTTTCCATGTTGTATCTCTAAATTAAATCAAGCTAAGCTAAACAAAAGGTCAAAGTGAGGGGCTGAGAAATCCTCATCACGGTGTACTTGTTCTCCTTTGATGAAATAGTCCACTCCAGATGAGGTGCGATCGACTTCAGCTTTAGGCAGGGCCTTACATTCCACAGAAAACCAGCCTCAGCAGGTTGGGCAGCATCTGTGGAAAGGGAGAAAACTGTCAATATGTCATGTGGAAGAGCTAGATACGTAGACATAGATACATAGACAATAGGTGCAGGAGTGAGCCATTCTATCCCCCATTAGGGATAGAGGATAGAATGGTGGCTGGGGGAGCCCTGGAACCAAGTCTTCCACCAGCAATCCAGCAGGTGTGCTGAGTAGAGTAACATGTACGTGGTGGCCATAAATGGTCTCCCGTGACGACGGAGATGAAACCAGGGCAAAAGTTCAACCTGGTCCAACACAACATCAACGTGATGGGTTTGTTGCGGTTTCATACAGTTTCCAGCATTGGGAATGTTGGCCCAAATGCAGTGTCTTCACTTCACCACAACTATGTACTGGAATGTTTTACTCATCGTGCATTGGCTATTGAATAATAGAGATGGGACAGGGCCAAATCTTATTAGCAGGCATGTCAAAACTACAACTGTTTCTTTGAATTATGGCATCAAGTAGCATGGAGTTGACAAACATAAAAACACTGGCATAGATCCTGCGGAATACAAGCAACTGTTGTGGAAGTGGGAAGATGAACATTGCCAGAGAATATGGGCATGTTGGGGAAATGTCAACACCTCCAAAGGCATTGGATAGGAAAGTTGGAGAATGAACAGCCAATTACAAGAATAAATGGATCGAGGATGGATTTACTGAGCTAGGGAAAGATGCTGTTATAGATATGTGCAGGATGTTGGTTGGACTCCTCTGTGAGACTATGGAATCATGCAAGGAGATAGTCAACCCTTTCCAAATGATTTATGAAGATAACCCAGAAGACCAGTACCTACACTGAGGGATTTCGTGTAGCATGTGTGTCTGGACATTTTCACCAAAGATGTTTTACTTCACATCACCTGAAACTTGAGGTCAGTGTACAGAATGACTATGGATAGTTGACGTTTCAGGTCGCGACCCTTCTTCAGACTGAAAGTAAGGGGTGCGGGCCATTCTGATCCCTCCCTGGTCACACATCCTACTTTAAGACTGAAGAAGGGTCCCGGCCCTAATGTCACAGGGGTGGCACATCTGCTGCCTCACTAGGTGGAGACCTGGGTTCGATCCTGACTACGGGTGCTGTCTGTACAAAGTTTGTACATTCTCCCTGTGACTGCGTGGGTTTTCCCCGGGTGCTCCAGTTTCCTCCCACACTCCAAAGACATCTAGGTTTGTAGGTTAATTGGCTTCGTAAAAAATAATAAATTCACAAGTTCACAAGTTATAGGAGTAGAATTAAGCCAGTTAGCCCATGGAGTCTACTCCGCCATTCAATCAAGGCTGATCACTCTCCTAATCCCATTTCCTGCCTTCTCCCCATTACCCTTGACACGCATTCTAATCAAGAATTTGTCGATCTCTGCCTTAAAAATATCCACTGACATGGCCTCCACAGCCCTCTGTTCCACAAATTAACTACCTTTTGACTGAAGAAGTTCTTCCCGCCCACAATGGTTCATTGTTGGCTGTGGGATAGGTGATAATGAGAATACAGAAAGTGGAACTCAACAGGACGACTAGGATGGGGGAGGGATGGAGAGAGGAGTTGCAAGGGTTACTTGAAGTTAAAGAAATCAATGCTTGTATATTCAGAACCTCATCATCTGTCAAATAAAATGGAGCATTTAACTCTGAGATAAGTGGCTTATGGGTATGTTACATACAGTTCAAATATGTAATCTAATATAAATGAAAACAGCAATAACATTTTAATTTGTTATCTGAAAGCAAAAAAAAAAGGTTCCTCCTGATCTCCTTTCTAAAAGAGCGCCCTTTAATTCTGATGTGGAGGATAGTGTTAGTGCGGGGGTGTTTGCTGATGTCACGGACTTGGTGGGGAAGAGCCTGCTTCTGCATTGTGTCTCTAAAGACTAAAGTCTCTAAAGTCTAAAGTCGCTAACGTCACCACACATGTCCAAAGATACTGCCCAAATCACTGAGTTACTCCAGCACTTGGTGTCTATCTTCGGTATAAAACAGCATCTGCTGTTCTTTGTTTCTACAGAAAGACCAAAGCTGGCATACTCTGTTGATTCTGCCAACATCTGAAAATGAAAGCAAAATAATTATATTTGTGACTGCAATCAGGATTCTCAGAAAAGAGAAGTTCTTCAACGTTGCTTTTCTATTCTCAAATGAAGACACATGTTATTTGTTTCAAAGGATGCAGCTGTATGTGAGGCACAATTTGGTGAGGCTGGAGGGAGCGCTCGAGAGACACAGGGCAGTAGACATACTGCAGGATTTGTGGTTCTCTTCCCAACTGGGCATCAACACATGAGATAATAAGCAGCTTCCATTATTCCCACCAAGGTTTTGATTAATGTGTAGGAAGGAACTGCAGATGCTGGTTTAAACCGAAGATAGACACAAAATGCTGGAGCAACTCAGCGGGACATGCAACATCTCTGGAGACCCGTTTCGGGTCGAGTCTGAAGAAGGGTCTTGACCCGAAACATCACCCATTTCTTCTCTCCAGAGATGCTGCCTGCCCCGCTGAGTTACTCCGGCATTTTGGTTCTAACTAAGGTTTTGATTAAACTGCAGGAGAGAACAAGTCAAATATTATCCCACTGGGAAGTCGTGGAGTGTTCTGCTATTAGAATGCCTGGTTTCTCTCACCATTTAGACACTGCAGTAGAACAGCTGAACACAATGGGTGTGGATCGGATAGATCTTCAATGGCCCTCAGGGGCCAGAGACAACTGTGTTGAATGTCTGGCAACCATGACTACTATGACCAGTTCTGACTATAACATCCGCTGGGAAAAGGTGTGGATGCAATAGCAGGAAATAAAAAGAGTAAACAAGTAAAATGCAGATGCTGGAAATTAAAATTAAAAGCAGAGGAAGTGAAATACTCAGCAGGTCAGGCGACAGCTGTGGAGAGAGAAACAGACATGATGTCAGGTCGGAGACCCTATGTCAAATTTGGGAAAAGGATGAACTAACTTGCTTTTATTCTTCTCTCTCTCTCTGACCTCAGCTCCAAGGGCTAGCAGAATCAAGGGTTATGGAATGCCGGAACGGGGTACTGATTGTGGATGATCAGCAATGGCGGTGCTGGCTCAAAGGGCCATTCTATCCTCCATCCCTAGACCCAAAATGCTGGAGTAACTCAGCGGGACAGGTAGCATCTCTGGAGAGAAAGAATGGGTGACGTTTCGGGTGGAGATCCTCCTTCAGACCAGGGGGCTTGGCTGGGCATTCATGTGTTCAGAGGGCCATTGCTTTGAATAGCTGGAAATCTTGCTGAAACCTGCCCCTAGGTTTCTGATGTGCCGTTTCAGTGGGTGGGGACTCCCGTCAGATTCACTAACCTCCGCTGTACATGATGAATAGAGTCCTTGACTGGACAAGTCGCTCAACTCATCTGTGAAAGAAACAAACCTGACAAGTTTAATGGAATGTTTTGATTGCATAGTTGTGCTATTAAAAAAAAAGTGATTCAGGTTTGAATAACAATGATTCTTAAGGAAAGATCTATCAGCCTCGGTACCTTCAGAGGAAATAGAAACCAAATTAACCTCAGGTTCATTAATATTGTCCTTCCTACCGCTTGCATTTATGTCGTGAAGACCCGAAACAGATGCAGGCAATTAATTGGTTTTGACAGAATATATACACAGTGTAAATTGATTTAAATTGCAAACAGCAGCTTACCAAGCATGTTTAAGTATGCTAAGGAACACACTGATTTGAATCTTATTATTGTGTTTCCAGCACTGCCACTCCTGAATGCAGTTCATGAGGCAATGTTGTTATGAACACATCACAGTAATGTCTCAGCTAATTCTAATCCTCTACATGACCTTCACGTTACGTTTAACTGTGGTGTTTGCATCCACACTGTCTGGGTATCCCAAAGGCAGTGGTTGGAGAATGTTTACAACTTCTAAAGAAGGGTCCCGACCGGAAATGTTGTCTGTTCATTCCCTCAACAGATGCTGCCTGACCCACTGAGTTCCTCCAGCATCTACTGTCTCTTGTGTCTATAACTTCCCATCCAGTTCCCAGCAAGTTACCAATTCACTGGCCAGTGGAGATGCTGTGCTCTGTCCAGATCTGCTTGAATACCAGATGGAAATCAGATTAATCTCGCTTCCCGACTGAAGAAGGTCTGAAGAAGGGTCCCGACCTGCAACGTCACCTACCCATGTTCTCCAGAGATGCTGCCTGACCCGCCGAGGTACTCCAGCACTTTGTGTCCTTTTGTGAATTAACCAGCATCTGCAGTTCTTTGTTTCTATATTCTCACATTCATTGTGTGCACTTTGCAGGTGGCAGGAGAAGGGGTTGAGAGGGAAATATAGATCAGCCATGATTGAATGGCAGAGTAGACTTGATGGGCCGAATGTCCTAATTCTGCACTTGTAACTTATGAACTTTGGTGCCTATAATTCCCGCACTACAAATCACAAAATAAAGCTTCCTTGGGCTGTATGGTTGTGAAAGTTATTATGGAAATGAACATTTTCTGTAGATAGACACCAAATACTGTAACTCAATGGGACAGGCAGCATCTCTGGAGAGAAGGGATGGGTGATGTTTCGTGTCGAGACCCTTATGTTTTCTGTTATCTTTTCATGGATCCTTTTTTGTGAAAAATCCCTGCGTCGGTCCCTCCCTGTAACATGAGCAATGGGATGATGTTAATAAGTTCCCTCTAACTTTAACATATTCTGAAGGTAAAGATGCCAATGTTCTCCCTTAGCTTTGGAATCATTGCATTGCCTTTGTTCCATTTATAAATCGTATAAAACTTAGCATCTCACTTAAAAAACTAAAACTGCAGTAGCTGGAAATCTGTAATGAAAACAGAAAGTGGTGGAAGCACTTAGTAGGTCAGACAGCATCTGTGTAAAAAGAAGCAGTATTAATTCCTCCATGATCTTTAACAATCTGTCCCTCTGAAACCTTCCATTGTACTGCTCCTTATAATGTCAACTGCAAATATTATTTGCTCCCTGGATTTCCACTAGGTAGAATGCCACATAAACTCTTAATTTAATTGTATCTGATATCCAGCACTGTAATTTACTAAGTAGTATATGACTTCTTGAATTGTCATGCAGATGTCTGCAAATTATGGACATACTCAAGTTTATGTCATTTTTATATCAATATTTATTCTGTGAAGGGCAACGGGTACAAATATTGAGTATTGTAGTTCCGACTGTTTATATCCTTGGTCCCAATTAGACAAAACTGTATTTATTGTGTTTAGATAACTTTCTGACTTTGCTTTCAAATTCCCCTTTATTTTTCTCAATAAATATCGTTTAGAAATCCACATCACACACAGGATTCATTGAATGTCTTTTATTAAATCACTCCTTTATGGCCTTAAGCAACCTCAATAAAATTATCAGACAGAACCTGTTGTTTGGATTCCTTTAAATATGTTATATTTTACCCATTGTTAACTTGTCTGATGCTGAATTTAGGAAATAAAGATGTGGTTGAAAGCTCTGTCGACTATGGTGGTGGGAAGGTCACTCTGCCTGCTCTCATTCATTCTATTCTCAGCTGTGACAATGTTCTATGTCTCTTTATATCACCGTCTTTATCTCTTGTTTCCCTTTCACGTGAATCTTATAGAAACGTACAAAATTCTTAAGGGGTTGGACAGGCTAGATGCAAAAAGATTGTTCCCGATGTTGGGAAAGTCCAGAACAAGGGGTCACAGTTTAAGGATAAGGGGGAAATCTTTTAGCACCGAGATGAGAAAATCATTTTTCACACAGAGAGTGGTGAATCTGTGGAATTCTCTGCCACAGAGGCCAGTTCATTGGCTATAATTAAGAGGGAGTTAGATGTGGCCCTTGTGGCTAAAGGGATCAGGGGGAATGGAGAGAAGGCAGGTACAGGATACTGAGTTGGATAATCAGCCATGATCATATTGAATGGCGGTGCAGGCTCGAAGGGCGGAATGGCCTACTCCTGCACCTATTTTCTATGTTTCTATGAATCTCAGTCTGAAGAAGGGTCTCATCACCTATTCCTTTACTCCAGAGGTAACCCAGCCTGACCCGCTGAGTTGCTCCAGCTTTTTGTGACTATCTTCAATGTTTAGAATAGAATAGAATAGAATATTCCTTTAATAATCCTTTTCAGGAAATTATTTGCCACGACAGCTTCAAGACAAACATAACATAACACCACGCTTTCATACATAACAAGTTAAAATACGTTAAAATACAAGTTAAAATACAATTAATTTAAAAAAGTGCAGTTATTTATGCTCATTAAAAAGTCTTATAGCAGCTGGTAAACAGGACTTCCTGTATCTCTCCGTTTTGCACATTGGTGCAATCAGCCTCTGGCTGAAGATGCTGCTCTTGATCACCTTCAGGGCATGGAGTGGGTGAGTGGGGTTTGTCATTATGGAACCTAGTTTATTTAGAGTTCTGGCCTCTGCCACCTGCTGGACCGTTCGTTGCTCAGCCCCGACCACTGAGCCGGCCTTCCTGATTAGTTTGTCCAATCTGTTTTTATCCGCTATACGGGCGCCATCTCCCCAACAGGCCACAGCAAAGAACAGAGCACTGGCCACCACTGAATGGTAGACACTGCACAGTAGGGGTTGGCAGATATTAAAAGACCTCAGCCTCCTTAAAAAATACAGTCGGCTTTGTCCCCTCCTGTACACCGCCTCCATATGACACTTCCAGTTCAGCTCACTGTCAAGCTGCACCCCAAGGTACCTGTGATTAGCAACCACCTCCACCTCAGTGCCCTTAATGTTGATCGGCGTTGCTTGAGTCCTCCTCCTCCCCCTCCTAAAGTCCACCACTATCTCCTTTGTTTTTTTGGTGTTGAGATGGAGATTATTGTGTGCGCTCCACTCCACAAAGTTACTTATAATGTCTCTGTATTCCTCCTCATTGCCCCCTTTAATGAGGCCGACAACAGCTGTATCATCCGAATACTTCTGCAAAAAGCAGTTGTTGGTGTTCCATTGGAGATCCGCTGTGTAGATGGTAAACAGGAACAGTAAACAAAGTTCCCCTGGTCTTTGTCTTCCACACCATTTTTCTTTATTTGGTTCAAATATTTTTTTACTTTCATTGTGTTAAGTAATGTTGATTTTCTTTGGCGTGTTAGAAACATAGAAAAATAGAAAATAGGTGCAGGAGAAGGCCATTCGGCCCTTCGAGTCAGCACCGCCATTCATTGTGATCATGGCTGATCGTCCCCAATCAATAACCCGTGCCTGCCTTCTCCCTATTTCCCTTGATTCCACTAGCCCCTAGAGCTTTATCTAACTCTCTCTTAAATCCATCCAGTGATTTGGCCTCCACTGCCCTCTGTGGCAGGGAATTCCACACATTCACAACTCTCTGGGTGAAAAAGTGTTTTCTCATCTCAGTCTTAAATGGCCTCCCCTTTATTCTAAGACCTCTGGCCCCTGGTTCTGGACTCGCCCAACATTGGGAACATTTTTCCTGCATCTAGCTTGACCAGTCCTTTTATAATTTTATATGTTTCTATAAGATCCCACCTCATCCTTCTAAACTCCAGTGAATACAAGTCTAGTCTTTTCAATCTTTCCTCATATGACAATCCCGCCATCCCTGGGATCAATCTCGTGAACCTACGCTGCACTGCCTCAATCACAAGGATGTCCTTCCTCAAATTAGGAGACCAAAACTGTACACAATACTCCAGATGTTGTCTCACCAGAGCCTTATACAACTGTAGAAGAACCTCTCTTCTCCTATACTGAAATCCTCTTGTTATGAAGGCCAACATTCCATTAGCTTTCTTCACTGCCTGCTGTACCTGCACGCCAACTTTCAGTGACCGGTGTACAAGGACACCCAGGTATCGTTGTACCTCCCCCTTACCTAACCTAACCCCATTGAGATGTCTGAAGAAGGGTTTCGGCCCGAAACGTTGCCTTTTTCCTTCGCTCCATAGATGCTGCTGCACCTGTTGAGTTTCTCCAGCTTTTTTGTGTACCTCCCATTGAGATAATAATCTGCCCCCTTTTTTTTGCCACCAAAGTGGATAACCACACATTTATCTATATTATACTGCACCTGCCACACATCTGCCCACTCGCTCAACCTGTCCAGGTCACCCTGCAACCTCCTAACATCCTATTCACAGTTCACACTGCCACCCAGCTTTGTGTCATCCGCAAACTTGCTAGTGTTGCTCCAAATCCCCTCTTCCAAATCATTAATATATATGGTAAACAGTTGCGGCCCCAACACCAAGCCTTGTGGCACTTCACTCGACACTGCCTGCCATTCTGAAAAGGACCCGTTCACTCCTACTCTTTGCTTCCTGTCTGTCAACCAATTTTCTATCCATGTCAACACCCTACCCCCAATACCATGTGCTCTAATTTTAGTCACCAGTCTCCCCTGCGGGACCTTATCAAAGGCTTTCTGAAAGTCTAGATACACTACATCCACTGGCACCCTTTCATCCATTTTACTTGTCACATCCTCAAAAAATTCCAGAAGATTAGTCTAGCATGATTTTCCTTTCATAAATCCATGCTGACTTGAACTAATACTGTTATCAAAATGCCCCATTATTACCTCTTTAATAATTGACTCCAGCATCTTTCCCACCACCAAAGTCAGGCTAACTGGTCTGTAATTCCTCGTTTTCTCTCTCGCTCCTTTCTTGAAAAGTGGGATAATATTAGCTATCCTCCAATCCACAGGAACTGATCCTGAATCTATTGAACATTGGAAAATGATCACCAATGTGTCCACTATTTCTAGAGCCACCTCCCTGAGGACCCTGGGATGCAGACCATCAGGCCCAGGGGATTTATCATCCTTCAGTCCAATTAGCCTACCCAATACTATTCCTCGCCTAATGAAAATTTCTTTCAGTTCTTCTACCCCCTTAGATCCTCTGTCCTTCAGTACATCTAGGAGATTGTTTGTGTCTTCCTTAGTGAAGACAGATCCGAAGTACCTGTTCAACTTTTCTGCCATTTCCCTGTTCCCTATAATAATTTCACCCGTGTCTGCCTTCAAGGAACCCACATTTGACTTTGCTATTCTTTTTCCCTTAACATATCTAAAGAAGCTTTTACTGTCCTTCTTTACATTCCTGGCCAGCTTCCCCTCGTACTTCATCTTTTCAGCCCTTATTGCCCGTTTTGTTCCTTGTGTTGTCCTATGAAAGTTTCCCAATCCTCTGGCTTCCGGCTACTCTTTGCTGTGTTATACATCTTTTCATTTAGTTTTATTCTTTTTTTTTTTTTTTTTTTAATATTTTATTTTATTAGAAGTAAGTACAGTCATATGGCACCAAAGTGCCTAATATATATTTTCATAATACATTTTATGTACAACTTCTTTTTTTTTTTTTGTTACACTGAAAAAAGATTAGAATAAGAAAAAGAAGTTAGATAGTAAAGGATAGAAAGATGTGAAATATATAGTGTGTGAAAAAAGAAAACGAGTAAATGAAAAAAGTTGAGAGAGAGAATAGAGAGAAGAAAAGAAAAAAAAAGAGGAGATCATTATTTATAGTCTTGACCAACCCTCGTCCAGTCCTGAAACAGTTATTTTTTACAATTGTGTTGCACCATATGATTCCAAAAAAACGACGAATGGAGACCAACTCGTTATGAATTGGTCTGATTTATCCATTAGGAGGAATCGCATTTCCTCAAGATGAGCGGTGTCCAACATACTTGCAATCCACATTTTAAGCGTTGGTATTGATGTACCTTTCCAAAATTTAAGAATTAATTTTTTTGCTATTATTAAACCATAGTTAAGGAATAGATTTTGAGACGTGTTCAATTTATTCCCATCTTCCATTACGCCAAATATAATCATTTCAGTATTAGGTTCCATTCTTGTCTTGAATAATTTTGTAAATATTTCAAAAATATCATTCCAGAATCTATAAAGTTTTATGCAGGAGACTAAGGAGTGTGTTATAGTTGCCTTTTGGGCTAGACATTTATCACAAGTGGCGGATATATTTGGATAAAATTTGTTCAATCTTGTTTTTGAGTAATATAATCTATGTACAATTTTAAATTGAATTAAATTATGTCTTACATTAATTGAACATTTGTGAATATATATCAGGTATTTTTCCCATTTAACCTTCGTAATTTTTATCATTAGTTCCCGTTCCCACTCTTCTCTAAGTACCTCTGTCGATGGTAGGTCTATATTTAGAATACTATTATATAAATATGATATTAATTTTTGTGAGTCAGCTTCAATATTCATTGCCTCTTCCAATAAGTCAGGAGTTACTTTTTGATATCCTTGTATATATTTTTTCACGAAATCGCAAATCTGAAGATATTTAAAATATTGGTTGTTTTTCAATTTAAATTTTAATTGTAATTGTTGGAATGATAGTAAGTTTCCCATTTCATACATATCCCCGATCCTTCTAATTCCGAGACTTTCCCATTGGTTATATGTCTTATCAATAAGAGATGGTTTAAATAAAGGGTTATTCGCTATTGGCATTAACAGTGATAGATTTCTTAATTTTAAAGATAATTTTATTTGTTTCCAAATTCTTATTGTACCATATATAATTGGGTTCTTCTTATATATTGTGTTATTCAGTTTTTTTGGGGAGAAGAGGATCGTTCCTATATTACTAGGATGGCAATCCTCCTTCTCCATTTTTATCCATTCTGTCTGTTGGGTAGCACTATCCAACCAATAAATCATATTCTTAATATGCACTGCCCAGTAATAATACATAAAATTCGGAAGTGAAAGTCCCCCGACCTCTTTTGGTTTACATAAATGTTTTTTTGTGATTCTATGTGATCTATAGTCCCAAATATAATTAGTAATATTAGAGTCTAATTTTTTAAAAAAGTATTTTGGTATATATACCGGTATAGATTGAAATAGGTATAATAATTGTGGTAGGAAGATCATTTTTATTGCATTTATTCTACCTAATAATGATAAGGGAAGTGTTTTCCAAAATTTAATCAACGTATTAAGTTTATTTAATAAAGGCATGAAATTAGCATTGAATAATGCTTTATATTTTCTAGTAATCTGAATACCCAAATATTTAAATTTTTCTGTTGCGATTTTAAAGGGGAACTTCAGTAAGTGTGTAGGTTCTTGAGGTTTTAATGTCATGATTTCACTTTTATTCCAGTTTATTCTATATCCAGAAAAAGACCCAAATTCCTCTATTAAGTTTAATAAATTTGGTATGCTCGTTTGTGACTTTGTAATATATAAAAGTATATCGTCTGCATATAATGAGATTTTATTCTTTGAGTCTCTGGTATTATAGCCCTGAATATTCGGATGAATTCTTATACTTTCAGCCAGGGGTTCTATCATAAGGGCAAATAGCAGGGGTGATAGTGCACATCCCTGCCTATTACCCCTTGATAGTTGAAATTTTTGAGATAACATGTTATTAGTTAAAATTCTTGCCATCGGTTTATCATATAATAATTTTACCCATCTTATAAAATTCTCTCCCATATTAAATTTTTGTAGTACTTTATATAAGTATTGCCACTCTACCTGATCAAATGCTTTCTCTGCATCCAAAGAAATAATTGATATATCTTCTTCCTCTACTTTATGCGAGTACATTATATTAAACAGACGTCTCAGATTATTAAATGAGTGTCTTTTAGGTATAAACCCCGTTTGATCAGGGTTTATCAATTTACTAATATATTTGCTTAATCTTCTTGATAAAATCTTTGCTAAAATTTTCTGATCTGTATTTAAAAGTGATATAGCTCTGTACGAGCCCGGATCTTCTAAATCTTTATCTTTTTTTGGAATAAGTGTAATAGTTGATTCTGTTAGTGTTTCAGGTAGTTTGTTTTCTTTAAAAGCATGGGAGTATAAATTAAATAAATAAGGGGTTGTTATCTCCTGAAATTTTTTATAAAATTCATTATTAAAACCATCTGGTCCCGGTGTCTTACCATTTTTCAGCGATTTTATTGTTTCACCTATTTCTTTGATTGTAATTTGAGCTCCTAATTCCTCTTGTTCCAAAAGGTCCAGTATTGGAAGATTACAATTACCTAGAAATTTTTTTATTTTACTATCTTCTCTTTTAATTTTAGATGTATATAAGTTTTGATAAAATTGGGCAAATCTATTATTAATATCTTTAGGTAGTATTAGTAATTCTCCTTTCTCTGATTTAATTTTGGTTATAGTATTTTCCTTTTCTTGTTTTTTCAATTGGCGAGCTAAAAGCTTATGTGGTTTGTCACCAAACTCAAAATGTTCCTGTTTTGTCATTTGGAATAGTCTTATTACCCTTGCCGATAAAATTCGATTAAGTTTAAATTTCAGTAATATTATCTTATTGTGTTTATCTGTCGTGGAATCTTTGGCATTATCCATCTCTAACTGTCTGATTTCTTGTTCTAACAACAATTGTTCTGTCTTATTCTTTTTATTTTGAAAACTTTGATATGAAATTATAATTCCTCTCATAAATGCCTTAAAAGTTTCCCATAGTAAAGAAGGCAAAGTACCTGGTATATCATTTGTATCGAAAAAAAGTTCCATTTGTTGTTTTAAATATTGATAGCCTTGCACATCATTTAAAATATGTGTATTAAACCTCCAAAAAAAATTTTTGCCCGGCATTCCCTCAAATTTTACTGAGAATGTCAACGGGGAGTGATCTGAGATACTACTAATGTGGTATGTTGGGTTGTTTGTATATGGCATTAATTTCATATCCACTAAAAAATAATCAATTCTTGAATAAGTTTTATGCACCGAAGAGTAAAACGAGTATTCCCTTCCAACTGGATTAGCAGATCTCCATACATCTATTATATTCGTATTTTTTATATATGTATTTAGAAGTTCGCTAGTTTTAGATTTTAAATTACTCTTCTTTTGTTTTGCTGATTTATCTAGATATGAATCTAAAACACAGTTAAAGTCCCCCCCTATTATCACATTTTGGTAATTAAACTCTGATATTATGTCAATAATTTTATCAAAAAAGTGGGGGTTATCAAAATTCGGAGCATAAATATTTATCAAAGTTAGTGGGGTTGCATAAATTTCACCCGAAACTATAATATATCTTCCCTCTTTATCTGATATGGTATTCTTTAATTTAAAAGGAATACCTTTCCTAATAAGAATAGCTGTACCCCTAGATTTAGAAGTAAATGAGGAGTAGTATGTTTGGCCTATCCAATTCGCCTTTAATCTTATTTGTGTTTGTTGTTTCATGTGTGTCTCCTGCAAAAACATTATGTCGCTTTTCAACGATTTTAGTTGGGCAAAAATTTTACCCCTCTTAATTGGTTCGTTGGCACCCCGTATATTCCAACTACAAAATGTAATTCCTCCATTCTTTATTTGTCTATCGTCTTGCATTGTAAATCAGGGTAATATTCCTGAATCATATGGTGCAAACAAATACCTCAGAACTTTAGGACTTGGGTGGTCATCCCGGTTTATTAGATTTATATTGCATCTCCTTCTTGTAAAGTGCCTTAGAAAAAGAAAAAAAGAATGTGATACACAATTACTTTCAAAAAAATTAAACAGATAAAAATCTTGTTTGTGCTTTAAAAAAAAAGGTGCTATTAAGGTATCTAAAGGAGGATACCTTAAGGACGAATAGCCATCAACGATGTCAAAAAATGTATAGACCTCCGTGATGTTGTTATACATTGAGCTCCTCCCCCTAGGCGAATCCTCATAAAAAGTTACATATCGTTTCATATTGTGTTTTTTCTTATATGAGTTTATCAAATCAGTGCTAGTGACAGCCGAGAGAAAAAAGAGACATAAGGAATAAAAAAACAAAACAAATATAGAACAAACATATACACGATTATATAAGTATATATGTCCCTCTAATTTATCCAATCTTAATCTAATCTAAACTTTCCCATATATATCCACCCTGTATTCTTACATAATATCCCATTCTATAACTACCATACATCATACAAGCTGGTACCAAAGGGTTAACTACCGTACAAGCAGGTGCCAAGGGGTTAAACTTTGAGCTTTGCATCCAAGGTTGAATATAACCAAGCTCTCTGAATAACACATTCCAACGAGATAAGCTTTATAATTGTCTGGGTAGCTCGGCCATTTTAATCAGTTCAGAGCTTTGTAAAAAGTTCAGATTTCTTCATTGTCGGCAGCTTGACCCGATGTTTTCTTAACAATATCCTCTGCATACTTTAAAGCTTTTCCGGGAGCTGCAAATGAGCGTTCAACGCCGTTATAAGTTATCTTCATTTTTCCGGGAAACAAAATTCCATATCTTACTCCCGGGACTTCCCTCAAAGTGTGTCTTGCCGGTGTAAACAATCTCATTTTCTGGACTACCTCAGGAGAGTAATCGCGAAATATTCGCACATCATCCCCACGGTATGTCAGCTTTTTCCCATGAGTGATCTTTTTCAATATAAATTCCACTGAGGAGATGTCACGGAATTTCACAATTATCTGTCTTGAATCATTTGTTCCTCTTCCAACTCGTTTAGCGACGTCTGTTCTTGGTTCTTCCGACAATTCCAACACATCTTTGAGTAAGTCAGTAACGAAAGTACATGTTTGAGATTCATGTCCCTCTCGTCCTTCCTTTACTCCGAGAATCCTCAGGTTATATCTCCGATTTCCTGAATCCAGGTCCAGACATTTATCAGTCATTCTTCCAAGTTTTTCCTCTTCAGTTTTCTGTGATTGTTTCAAATTCTTTATTTCCGAGACAATCTCTTTTATCTCATTCTCCATCTCTTCCATTATCTCATCCAGCTTTCCGATATCATCACTTATACCTTTAAATTTCTTGTTGTAATCATTTTCAATTCTGACACACTCTGAGTTTAATCTCTTATCAAATTCCTTATACTGCTTTTTGAGTTCTTTTAACTCACTGCAAGTATTATCAATTTTTTGAGAAATACTCTCCATATTAGTTTCCATACTCTGTTTATTACTTTCCATGTGAGAGTCCATACTTTGCATCTTCTCCAGTGTCATGTTAATTGTAGCAGTCATATCTAAAAGCATTTGCTTCACCTCTTTCTCCTTCTTGTCTCCTTTTGTTGCCATTTCAAGCAGTTTTATTCTATCCCTAACTTCTCTTGTCAGCCACGGTTGCCTCCTACTCCCCTTAGAATCTTTCTTCCTTTTTGGAATGAAATAATCCTGCGTCTTCCAGATTATGCCCAGAAATTCCTGCCATTGCTGTTCCACCGTCATTCCTGCTAGGATCCCCTTCCAGTCTACCTTGGCCAGCTCCTCTCTCATGCCTTCATAGCCCCCTTTGTTCAACTGCATCACTGACAGTTCCGGTTTAACCTTCTCCTTCTCAAATTGCAGATTAAAACTAATCATATTATGATCACTACCTCCAAGTGGTTCCTTTACCTCGAGTTCTCTTATCAAATCTGGTTCATTGGACAACACTAAATCCAGAATTGCCTTTTCTCTGGTCGGCTCTATTACAAGCTGCTCTAAGAATCCATCTCGGAGGCATTCTACAAACTCTCTTTCTTGGGGTCCTGAACCAACCTGATTTTCCAAGTCTACCTGCATATTGAAATCCCCCATCACCACAGTGGCATTACCTTTGTTACATGCCAGTTTTAACTCCTGCTGCAACTTACACCCTACATTGGGGCTACTATTTGGGGGTCTGTAGATAACACCAATTAGTGTCTTCTTGCCTTTGCAATTCCTCAACTCAATCCACAGTGACTCTACCTCGTCAGTCCCTATGTCTTCCCTCGCAAGGGACTGAATTCCATCCCTCACCAGCATTGCTACCCCCTCTACTCTGCCCACCTGCCTGTCCTTTCTATAGGATGTATAACCCTGAATATTAAGTTCCCAGGCCCGATCCTCCTGCAGCCACGTCTCGGCAATCACCACAATGTCATATCTACCAACCTCTATCTGAGCCTCAAGCGCATCTACTTTACTTCTTATACTTCACGCATTCAAATACAATACTTTTAATTCCTTATGCATGTCATCTTTCACATCGATCCCTATTACACTTGGCCATACTCTCCTATACCTTTGTGAGCTTTCTTTCCCATTAATTCTGGGGTCATTAACTATCCATTTACTCCCTTTCCCTTTAACTCCGTCCTTGACTATCCCATTTGACACCCCCCCCCCCCCCCCCACCCCACATTATTTAGTTTAAAACCACTTGTGTCGTAGTGGCAAACCTGCCTACCAGAATGCCGGTCCCCCACCTGTTAAGGTGCAATCCGTCCCTTTTGTACAGTTCCCCCTTACTCTAAAATAGATCCCAGTGGTCTAAGAATCTAAATCCCTGCCCCCTGCATCAGTTCCTCAGCCACACATTCAGGTCCTGTATCTCCCTGTTCCTACTCTTGCCAGCACGAGGAACTGGAAGCAAACCAGAGATAACCACCCTGGAAGTCCTGCTTTTCGGCACTTTTCCGAGCTCTCTAAAGTCACGCTTCAGAATATTCATCCCCTTCTTTCCGACATCGTTTGTGCCGACATGCACTACAACTTCAGGCTGTTCACCTTCGCCCTTGAGGATTTTCTGCACTCTGTCCGTGACGTCCTGGATCCTGGCACCAGGGAGGCAGCACACCATCCTCGAATCCCGTCTGTTGCCGCAGAAACCCCTGTCCGTACCTCTCACAATGGAGTCTCCAACTACCACGGCGTTGGCTGATGTCGGCCTCTTTGGTTTTGGCTCAACAGCACTTTTTGCTTCACAAGCCAGTGCGCCGCTCAGTGTGTTAACGTCTTTTGTCCCTTCCAAGTGGGTGAACCTATTCACAAGAGGTACAACACCCGGGGACCTTTGCATTCGATGTTTCCATCCATTTCTCACCGTCACCCACCTTCTCTCTTCCAGTACCTTAGGTGTAACAATCTTACTGTTGTACTCTTCGAGGAACAACTCAGTTTCGCGGACGAACCTGAGGTCATCCACTTGCTTCTCCAGTTCCCCAACACGGTCCTTCAGGAGCTGTACCTGGATGCACTTCTCACATTTGTAGCAGCCAGAAGCACCAGCGGTGTCCTTGACCTCCCACATACTGCAAGCATCACACTGAATCAGCTTGCTTGACATCTCCTTCTTTCGTCTCTCCCTGTTCAGCGTTTTGCGTAGCCTCCTCTCCTCAGCCTCCTCGCCGAAGACTCTCGAGCCAAAGACTCGCACTTTACTCACAAGGCACTTCCCTCACAAGGCCGCTCCCTCACTGCCACTCCCCTAGAGCAGCCTTGCTTATATCGACTGATACATTTTTGGAGGCTGAGTGTCCTTATTGAGGTGTCCATGATCAATAGGGGCATGGGTAAAGTGAATATACAGAGTCTTGTTCCCTGGGTAGAGGATTCTAAAACTCGAGGGCACTGAATGCAAGAGGGGAGAGATTTGTATTGGCTTAACATGGACTTACTGGTGCTTTTTATGAGGGACGTCACAGAGTTCAATAGGCATTGGGTGGACTGGCGTGTGTTATCTCCAGCTCAGGCTGAAACATCACCTCACAGTCTGAGGAAGGGTTCTGACCCGAAAAGTAACTCATCCTTTTTCTCCAGAGATGCTGCCTGTCCCGTTGAGTTACTCCAGCACCTACAGGTTCATAAGTTCATAAGTTCTAGGAGCAGAATTAGGCCATTCAGCCCATCAAGTCCACTCTGCCATTCAATCATGGCTGATCTATCTTTCCCTCTTAACCCCATTCTTCTGCCTTCTCCCCATAACCCCTGACACCTAGCACTTGGTGTCTAACCTCACAGCAGATGCTGCTTATAGCAGCCTTGGTACAATGTTGCCCTCTCCAGCAGTCCAGCATGTAAGGAGGTCCCTCTGGCTCATATGGAAAAACGTGGAGCTAAGTTGCAGAGATTATAGCTCCTGGCTATCCGGTTTGGTATGAAATTGTCACAACTTGACAAATTACTTGGACCTTAAATAGAGTTCTGAAGAGGAGCTATTAATCTATGAAGATAATAAGGGATATTTTACCAGATGTGAGCTGAACGAAAATATTCAATGAGCTGGATAGAAAGAATGAATTCAGGCATGTAAAGCTTGCTCATCTTGATTCAGCTTGCCACTGGTTGGATATCACTGGAGAAGAATGCTATTGGGAATAACACAGCATCTGAACTATTCCACCGAGCATCATATGCTGCCTTTGGAGGTCTCAGTCGGACAAAGTTCGCAATAACTGGCGCGATAGACTTTGGATTAGGAGGACCAGGAAAGGAGGAAGAATTAGACCATGACTAGGAGCCAAATACCCAGAGATCAGGTTTAGTTTAGTTTGGAGATACAGCGTGGAAACAGGCTCTTCAGCCCACCGAGTGCGCGCCGACCGGTGATCCTAACACACTAACACTATCCTGCACACTAACACTATTCTACACGAGCCAGGGACAATTTACAATATACCAAGCCAAATAACCTACAAACCTGTACAGCTTTTGAGTGTGGGAGGAAATTGGAGATTCCGTAGAAAACCCACGCAGGTCACAGGGAGGACATACAAACACTGTACAGACAAGCACCCCTGGTCGGGATCGAAACCTGGTCTGTGGCTATGTAAGGCAGTGACCGGGTGATCACCTGTAGGTAGCAGTAACTGAAGACAAAGTTACAGGGTCACTTGGCCACGAGAGATGGACTGAAGACAGCTGAGGCCAGAGACAAGGCTGTAAGGGCTATGCTGAGCCAAACTCACTTTACATCAGTGCCCCATCAGTGTGGGGTGTATGATCCTTAAACCAGCCCACCAAGGAGGTTGTAAATGCTTGACACAAAATGCTGGAGTAACGCAGCGGGTCACACGGCACCTCTGGAGAAAAGGAATAGGTGACCCTTTCTGAAAGGTCCGAAGAAGGGTCTCGACCCAAAAATGTCACCTATTCCTTTTCTCCAGAAATACTATCTGTCCTGCTGAATTATTCCAACATTTTATGTCTATCTTCTGTGTAAACCGGCATCTGCAGTTCCCTCCTTCACGTGGTGTAAATGGTGTTAATTAGATCCTTACGAACAAGGAGCCACATGAGCCAAGGAGATAAGTCATGGTAGTGTTTGTTTTGGTTCAGTGGTTCATTATTATCATAAGATACAATTTGTAAAGCGGCAATCAGCTTTGCAGAGTGCACATTATGTTATATCTCCTCTTTAAAAATGACCAAGGTACAGTGAAATTATTTTTGTTTTGCATGCAGATAAGTAAGATTATTGCCATACATAATAAATACAATCCCTGGTACAAAGTACAGGATACATAGAAACAGCCAAATGAGTCGAAATGCAAAAGTATCTACCATCTACCTCATTGGTGATCCTCGAACTATCTTTAATCAGACTTTACTAGACTTTATCTTGCACTAAACATTATTCCCTTTATCATGTATCTATACACTGTGGGTGACTTGATTGTAATCATATAGTGTTTCCACTGAGAGCATGCAAGCTTTTCACTGTAAAAAAAGCTTTTCACTGAACCTCGATACATGTGACAATAAACTAAACTAAACATTGCTTCATTTGGAACAGTCTGCTTTTGTGCAGAAAATCACATTGAAGAATGCTGCTCTGCACATTAAACTCTTATTCTGTCTCATAAAGTTCCCATGTTATTAGTTAGAATTCTTAGTTATCTTCTAGAATCGTAGAGAGAGAGAGAGAGAGAGAGAGAGAGAGATAATGATAGAGTATGAGCTCAATTATCCCAGACTGTAATGGTGTGAAATCTATACTTGTCCCTTTCAAATGCTATCAGCTTTCTTCAGGCTTTCTTGGAAGTCATTATAAATTATTTGTTACAATGCGATCTTGGATTACAGATTGGAAACATAAGCAAAGTAGCCTGCAAGCTGTGGAATTGCTCAGTGTTCTGAGATGCTTGTGCAGAGTGTAAAACCAATGTGGAATTCGTGGCCACGGACAGCTGTGGAGGCCAAGTCAATGAATATTTTTAAGGTGGACATTGACAGATTTTTGATTAGTAAGGGTATCAGGGGTTATGGGGAGAAGGCAAGAGAATGGGGTTGAGAGGGGAAGAGAGATCCCCCATGATTGAATGGCGGAGTAGACTCGATCGGCCGAAAGTCCTAATTCTGCTCCTATAATTTATGAATTTATAAATTTAGACAAGGTGTTGAGATTATCCCAACCACCGTACCTTTCATGGAATCGAAAAGTCACTTTCCTCAGCGGCTCAGCTGGTAAATACCCTGCGTGCAAATTATCCACACAAACGAGGTGAGGGACAGAACCTGTCCAGAATCTATCATGATTACAGGGTATTAGGTAGAAGGAGAGGTTGGACAAACTTACTTTTTTTCTATGGGGTATCAGAGGCTGGTTGAAGTAATTAAAATGATGAGAGGCATTGATAGGGTAGACAATGAGGACTTTTTATCACAGGGTGGAAATGTCAAATACTAGAGGGTATGGCTTTAAGGTGAGAGGGGCAAGGTTGTTTTACACAGAGAGTGGTGGGGGCCTGGAATGTGCTCCTGGGTTGGTGGTGGAGGCAGATACAACAGTGGTGTGTAAGAGGCTTATAGATAGGCACATGTAGATGCAGGGAATGGAGAGATATGGATCATGTGCAGGCAGAGGATATTAGTTTAATTTGGCATCATGTTCAGCACGGACATTGTGGGCTGAAGGGCCTGTTCCTGTGCTGTACTGTTCTATGTTCTAATCGGTGCTGTTTTAGCTAACATTGAGTTTCAAGGAGAGACAGGTGGGGTTTCCAGACCAGAATGGTGTTGAACGACCTCTCCACAAACACATCACTGTGCAAACACAGCCTGAGGTCAGGAGTACACCACTGAAAGAGATTGTTAAAATCAAATTTTAACTTATTTAAAAGACAGCAACTTTGTAAAATATTTCAGCTCCCATCAATGCTTCACGATCACAGCCAACACCACAGCTTTTGGCCGAAAGATGGGTGGTGATGAGCCAGAGTACAGGAGAGAGATTGAACCCCCGGTGAGTGGTATCAGTAAAGACAGGTCTGGGGACCACATGCCAGCTTCCATTGGTGGGTGGGCAGTGGAGGTGTTGGTACTGAGCATGAACATGTCCTGGGCCCTGCATTTAGATGTAATCACAAGGAAGGAGTGCCAGGGTCTCTACTTTCTTAGAAGTTTAAAGAGATCCAATACGTCACCACCATCACTCAAACAAACTTCTACAGACAGTAGAATGCATCCCGACTGGTTGAATGATGACCTGGTGTTGTAATTCTAATGCACAGACACAAGAGGCTGCAGAGAGTGGTGGACTCAGCCTGGTCCATCACATGCACAGCCCTCCCCACCGTTGAAAGCATCTACACCAGTCGCTGCCTCAACTGGCAAACAAAAAGCTTTTCACTGTACCTCAGTAGGCGTGACAATGAACTAAACTGAAACTGAACTGAAGAAGGTGGCATCTATCATCAAGGATCCCCACCATCTGGGCCCTGCCCTCTTCTCATTGCTCTCACGGGGCAGGAGGTACAGAAGCCTCAAGTCCCACTCCACCAGGTTCACGAAAAGCTACTTTCCTGCAACTGTCTGGTTCTTGATCCGACCTGCACAACCCCAATCCTACCTCAGCAACGGAATGCTAGGGACCACCCCACCCACTACCTTGGACTTGTTTGCACTAATGTCTTGTCTTTGACTTTTCATCGGCCTGCAGAATTTGTGTAATTCATGTATAGTTATGTCTAATTTAAATTTGGTGCCTTATCTGAGTCAGTGTGTCTGTGATGCTACTTTCATCAAGAATTGAATTGTATCTGTACCTTACTGTGCTTGAGTATTTGACATTAAACTCAACATGAATAGACTAGAAAGGAAATATACAAACTTTTCAACAGAAAATTGCTAAATATTATTTCACCCAAACTGTTGTTCTTCAGTAGGAACCAAAACTGATTGAAGCACTTAGCAGGCCAGGCAGCATCTGTAGAGAGAGAGAAACAGTGCAAACCAAAGCCTTTCACTGTACCTAGGTACATGTGGCAATGAAGTATCATTGATGGATTGATTCATTCATTCATTCATTCAGTGTTAATGCTTCAAGCTAAAGACCCTTTTTCACAATTGGGAAAGAACAAATAGATTATTTGTGTGTTGCAGAGAAGCTGAGGGAGGGAGTGAGAGGACAAAGGAATGTCTCTGGGAGAGTGGGACATCCCTTGTTCTCTCAACTCTTCCCCATCAGCCAGGGACCTAAAGAGTTTGTCCAAGTGAAGCAGTGATTCACCTGTGCTTGTTCCAGCCTGGAGCCCAGCATTCAGTGATCATGTCTACAGTGGGGAAACCAGACGTAGATTGTGTGACCATGATCGAGCAGCAACTTTCATTTCCAAGAGCCATTCTCAGCTTCTTGTGGTCTGCCTTGTTACTCTTCAATCCCTCCCTGACCTCCCCATGCTGGCTCCTGCTCCCTGACCACGAGGTCCAATGCACACCTCATCTTCCGTCCGGGTGTGTGTTGCAGCCTTCTGAATACAAACTAACCAGGGAGTTTGCACTCCATGTTGGTATCAGAACTGGCCATTTCTGCTGTAATATGTGATATTGGCACAGTGCTTCCCCCTCCGGTTGGTACACCCTGATCAGCTGGGCAAGTCCCACAGACCCATTACATATCTGTGTCTTCACTCTGTAACAGCCCATTTGACTGGAGGACCTATGTAGCCTCTCTCCATTCTGCCCCCGCATCCTTTTGATCAGGCCAAGGCCAACTATATTCAGGTTGAGCCACAGAATGCATTTCCTTTTAATTCCATGACAGTCCAATGTCCCATAAGGAGAAATCCTTTTCCCCCACAACCCTCCAGTTGCCTCCACATCTATGTGCAAATGCTTGGGTGATAATTCATAAACAGTGCTAACCCCAGTCAGCCAGTGCCTCTACATGAGGCAAAGACTGTGGCTGGGGTAAGCCTGAGACACCAGTGCCTCTTCCTGCCCAGACTGGGCACACAGAGGCAAAGACTGAGCCGCCAGGATAATCTTGAGACCAAGGCCAAAGCTGAGCCGCCACGATAAAGCCAGTGCCTCCACTCGAGGAAAGGGTGAACTGCTGGTGATCTCCACACCTCCTGCTTCGAAGACCAGGACTGAGCTACCGGGACAAGCTCAAGGTCACCAGCACCACCATACATGTGCCCTGATGGTCCTGGACTTTCTCACCGCTATAAATAAAATAAATCATGCGAGTTTGCCCTTCTGCGAGTGCCTGTTTGGTCACTGCCAAACCCGGCATCATCCACGATGTCGATATACATACGCCAATTGAACACTCTTGACTCTTGGCTCTCCTGGGCTTTGAATTCTCTTTGATCATGATACTTGTGTTTCTCGTGTTCATTCTGGGGTGTCGCCAGATGCTGCTGATCTACATCCACCTCTGGGCTCATTGATCTCCAGTCATCTCCAGTCATGTTCTGTTTGAAATCCCCCGCACAATTTCATCACTCACGTCAGGAGGATATTCAATCTCATGATCTTCCTCCTCTTTCTCCCGGCTAACAAGCTCACTGATGAAATAGTCAACATGGCTTTTCCAGATCATTCATCCACTCTCTCAATATAATTCTTGGAATTCAATATCCCCTCAATTTCTCCAACGACATTCCTTGTCCTCATTGCTCATTCTGCCACTGTTGTCAGCACATGGACATTATCATGTAATCTGAAACTCTTGCCTTCATAACATGTGTAGTGAGATTTGCTTTACTTCAGCTGCCCTTAAACTCAGCGAGTCATAATGTCATGTACGACATTTGGCCCATCGTTTCCCAGTTAGCCATCAAGTATCAATCCAATTTTCCAGTAGTCAGCCTGTAACCTTCTGTTTTTTGATGATTCAAGTGTGCATCTAAATTGCTCCTCAATGTTGTGAGGACCTTCGCGATGACCACAGGCAGTTGTTTCATCAACAAACCTCTGGTTGAAAGATTCTCCTCCAAACCTCATACTACTCGCCCTAAACCTGTTGCTCTCTTACCACAGGCACCTCTGCTAAGGGGAGAGGTTTCTCGTTATCCATGTTATCTATGCCCCTCAAAGTTCAATTAGGCCCCTGCTACACTCCAAGGAAAACAAATCCAGCCCATCCAGTCTCATCTCATGTCTGAATTGCAACATCTTAAGTAACATGGTGATGAATCTCTTCTGTACTCTCACCAATACCATCACATCCTTTCAGAACTGCTGGGGCAACCAGAGCTGCTTCCAGTGTTCCAATTGTAGCCAAACCAGTGTGGTTTCATTGTTGGACAGAATGTTGTACAACTATGGTTTCATTGTTTTATAATAACCTCCCCACTCTTACATTCTATGCCCCGGCAAATGAAGGTAAGAATAGTGCTTGCCTTCTCAAACATTTTATCGACCCGCCTGCTTCTGCCTGCGAGCATCTTTGAACATCTAGACCAATGTCCTTCTACTCTCAACACTTGCTGGGACCCTACCATTCGTTGCGTATATCCTAGCCTTATCGACCTCCCCAAATGCAACTCATTCCATTTTCAGGGTTAAACTCCACCTGCCATTGCTCCGCCCATTATACCAACTTATCAACATCAGCCTGCAGCTAATGTCTGTCTTCCTCATCATCTACAACAGAGAGCTTCTTCCACCTTCCATTCAGAGTTCAGCTGCACCAAGCTCAGGCCTCTGTGTATCAGTAGCTCTGCACCATTTCTGCACCTGCAATGGAGTGTGATGTTGATATGCGGCTGAGAAGAAATTCTGCAGGTTGGCCATTAACTGCAGAACTTGAATGATAGTTCTTGCAGGACAGGGGGGGATAGATAGGGTGGTCTTTTACCCAGAGTAGGGGTACCAAGAACAAGGGTACATATGTTTAAGGTGTGATCTTCATTCTTGTGACCACTTTGACCAACTCCTCCACATCCTTAGTCCTTATCCATGTTTCTTTCAGAGTCAATTTTTGATTAATTACAGTAATTTTCTTTGAAACTTGCGTCTATTCTCAAATTGACAGTATATTAATCAGGGAGACGGGGGAAGGGAATAGAGTGCTTGTATATTGTTCAGCTCCATCAGTAACAAAACTAGAGATTGAGTAAAAATAAAGTGAAATTATAGAAAGAAAACAGCGGCAGAAGGGAAGGCGTATAGAAGTAAATGCTTTAGTTATTTTTATCATTGGATGCTGGAATTAATCTTGTTATTGATATTCATTTTGTTATTCATATTGCAACTCTAAAACACTTCATCTCTAAACTAAACTAAACTTTGGTTAGGCTGCATTTGGAGTATTCCATGCAGTTCGGTCATCCAATTACAGGAAGGAATGTGAAGGTTTTGGAGAGGGTACAGAGGAGGTCTCCCAGAATACTGCCTGGATTAGAGGGTTTCACCTCCAAGGAGAGGTTGGATAAAGTTGGATTGTTTTCTTTGGAATGCTAGAGATTGAGGGGAGACAGTTTATAAAATAATGAGGGGGGTAGATAGGGTAGACAGTCAGAACCTTTTTCCCTGGGATGGAAATGTCCAACACTACAGGGCATAGTTATAAGGCGAGAAGAGGAAAGTTTAAAAGGGGTGTGTGGTGAAAGTTCTTTTACACAGAGGGTGGCGCGTACCTGGAACGTATTTCCAGGGTTGGTGGTGGAAGCCGATACAATAGTGGCATTTAATTGGTTTTTAGATAGGCATATGGAAGTGCAAGGAATTGAACAATATGGATCATGTGCAGGCAGATGAAATTATTTTAACTTGGCAATATGTTCACCGCAATGTATTTTGTGTGTCTTGTTGCATTTTATTGCTATGACTGAATGCAAATCAAATTCCTCGTATGTTGCAAAACATACTTGGCTAATAAAGTATGATTCTGATTCTGATGATTCTGATGATGATGAACATTGTCGGCTGAAGGGCCTGTTCCTGTGCTGCACTGTTCTATGCTCTATTTCTAATAATTACACCAATTCAGCAAGTACAATCCAACCAGTAACGTCAAAGAGATTATGGGACAAACCTAACCCTACAGTACCCTCACCAGACATCAACTCCCCGTCAGGGAAAGAGCCCTGAATGAAGATTTATTTCCTTCTAGCCCAGAGATGCTGAGCTTTCTCAACCGCTCTCCAATGTGTTCAGCTGAGCCAAATGAGGACCTTCTTCCCTATGTGACTAATCGGCACGTCCTCACCATCATTACTGTAGTCCCTGGCCCAGCTGGTATGAACGCAACCTGCTGGAAGAACTTAGTGTGTCAGGCAGCATCTGTGGAGGGAATGGACAGGCAATGTTTCGAGTCGTGACCCTTCTTCAGAGAGTAGTGCATATCTTGAAGACTTCCAACCGATCAGCTGTGACACAACCTCTCAGAATGCAAAGAGAGAGTGAATCAGAGGGAACCAGATGTTCACAACAACGTATCAATAAAACATCAAGTGATGGTGACGTGGCTTAAGTGGAGATCTTTGATAAATGTGCATCGTATGCATTATTATTCATTTTCACTGTGGTGCCACACTCCGTCATTTCATAGAGTCATGGCATCATATAGTATGGAAACATATCATAGAGTCATAGCGTTATACAGTGTGGAAACAGGCCCTTCGGCCAAACTTGCCAACCCCGACCAACATGAACTATACTAGTTCCACCTGCTTATGTTTGGTCCATATCCCTCTAAACCTATCCCATCCATGTACATGTCTAAATGTTGCATAAATGTTGCAATAGCCCCATGCAAAGATATTCTTTAAAGTTCAATGATTAAGAAGGAACTGCAGAAGCTGGAACAATCGAAGGTAGACAAAAATGCTGGAGAAACTCAGTGGGTGAGGCATCATCTATGGAGCGAAGGAATGGGTGACGTTTGAAGTCTAAAGAAGGGTCTCGACCCGAAACGTCCCCCATTCCTTCACTCTATATAGCAATGTTACAAAATTTTGAGATTTTAAAAATCAAGTCTGCAATTTATCCCATCAGATAAAGCATAAAAATAAGTTTAATTTGACACCTAATTCACTTTCATATCTCAAGTATTTAAAAAGTTATGGCCATTTTCATACTGGGAAATGAGCTTCTTGTTCCCTATTGATTTTCTATGGACATAACAAAAAAGCTGTGATCGTGAACAGTCAAAAGCCCATAACTTTCTTAAAAATTAAGAGAACTGAATGAAATTTTCAGTTATCATAGATTGAAGCATTCTGAAACAAATATAAAATAATCTTACTTGGATGACCTGAAATTAAAGCATATAATTAGTTAGTTACCTAATTGCAGCTAATTTCAGACTTCAATTACTAGATCTAAACATCTATCCATTTCTTAATAAATGATTAACATTTTTAAATAGCCTAAATGTCCAAATAATATTCACAAATAATTCACAATAAAACATGATTTTTAAATCTCATTTACATTAATTTATAGACCAAATGGAAGGAATTTAGTGTTCAATTGCTGTAAATTAAAGTCCATTTAAATCAGCTTTCTAGTGGGATCCTGTGAACGCGCTGGTTTAGAACGTTCACATTGCGGTAGATTTGTGCCTCAAATGCCCAGAAAAATACTGCGGGATATAATGGGCCCAAAATGAGCTGCTCGCAATATTAAACTTTGTATAAAGGGATCTTTAGAAGCCCTTTTTAATGTAAAAATATACAGCCTACCTTCTGCTATTTGCTTTATGAGACCCTGCGGTTGCTGGTGTTCGCGGGTTTAGAGGTTGATTTTTAAACTACTATAACTATTATACGAGGCTTTTAAAACTAATAATAGCTTTTGCGACGGGGTCTTCCAGCGATTTTTCGTTAATAATTAACTAGGCTGAACATCTTCGATTTGAACAGCCTAGAGAAAATCGCGTTTTAAACCCGCCCCCCTCTAAACGGCGCCAAAATCGCGCACACCCGCAGCGACAGATTTTCTACGACGCTTCAGGTTGGCTTTGCAACATACCTACTCTATAGATGCTGCCTCACCCGCTGAGTTTCTCCAGCATTTTTGTCTACCTTTAAAGTTCAATTGTCATTTGGATTATGTCAAACTCCTTGGTCAATGAGCCTTGGTAAATTTGTGAGTCAAGTCTCTGATTTCCTGGGATACACTAAAAATATTCCTCATACATATTATTGTGGATTGTGAGAAAAAATTAAGCTAAAGAATCGCAAAGAATTATCATCACCTCCCACTAATTTCAGGATTCATTCATGCAATCCAGCCTTTAGTTCTCTGGCAAAACATCATGGCTAAGTCACAGATTCCGAGGTTTGGAAAAACCACAGCTGTTATTTTTGGCCTCACAAACACTTCAGCCTCACCCCTGATTCATTCTTCTCCCTGGCAATTTATTCAGGCTGCATGAATCCATGTGCACCTTTGAATCTCAGTTGCAATTTGCTAGATTTACGTAATATTCACCCTGTGGGTATACCCTGTGGGCCACAGGAGTGGAAGGCAACCTCATCTACATTACACAGCTACATCTCTTCACCAGATAAAAGCTGTCCAGGGTCTGACCTCCCCAGGGGAGCATGGGTGAAGCTCAACAGACTTTGTACTGGAGTTGGGCGTTTTAATGCCAGCATGTGGAGATGGGGGCTCCGCCAGAGCCCAGCCCGTGAATGTGGAGCAGAACAACAGACAGCCAACGATGTAATCTCTGGGTGCCCGCTCTTCCACCCACCAAATGGAGCTCAGGGCCCGGCAGACATTGACGCAGAGCCAACAACCTGGCTGCTCAACACCCGGCTTGAGATCTAACTATTCCTTTGGTTTATGTTACATTCGCAAGAAGAAGAAGTAGACTCAGTGGACCTCACATTCTTCCAACAACAATTGAACCAAAATATAATTGGTCATAACCTGCCTGGTCCTTCTTTCAACTGATGCACATTTAATCAGTTTTAGGGTGGCATGGTGGCACAACGGTAGAGTTCTTGACTTACAGCACCAGAGACTGCAGCTGCTGTCTGTATTGAGTTTTCACCCGGTGACCATGAGAGCTTACTCCGGGTGCTATGGTTTCATCCCACACTCCAAAGACTTGCAGGTTTGTAGGTTAATTGTCCCTCACGTGTGATAGCTGGTCGGTGTGGACTTGGTGGGCTGAAGGGCCTGTTTCCGCTCGGTATCTCTGAAAAAGAAGTCTAAAAAGTCTAAAAGAATTAAGTTTTGAAGCCCTGTTTGCAAATGCCTCTCAGACTTTACTCTGCCCTTTGTCCATAGGCTCCTCCAAACATGCGTGCACTCTTATCTATCTCAGGATCTGACCTTTGGGCTGTTTTTCCCTCATTTCCTGCCATTACTAGGGCAAAGCCTTCATCGACCCGAGGCATTTTCTTTTCATTAGCACATTATCCTGCGGTTGTCAAAAACGTGACACTCCTACCAAGCTCTGTCTTTCTGCTGGGACTTCCAGTCACTCTTCACACTCCCTTCACTGCCCTCTGTCGTGGACCTGTTTTGAGTTTTTCTCCCCCTCTGTGAAACAATAGTTTCTACAATGTCAGTGTTTAATAAATTAAAGTTGACCTCCAAGACCACCTTACCAACTCACCAACCAATTATTTTAGAATTTGATGTAAACTAATCTCCGTTCCAGCAAAAATATCATTGATATTTGAATATTCTTTATTCCCAATATCTTTCATACCTTAAAACCATAATAACTTTCGTGGCTTTGATGGTATCTTGAAAGATGAGATGACTGGAACTGAATGGAAAATCCAGCTTCAGATCAACCAATGCCTCCTATAAATCGCAAGTGTATAACCCCAAGTGCTAGCCTTTACCTTCCTCTATCACCAGAACGGTGAAACGCTGGATCTAAATTAATATTTACAATCCCAGTGTCAAATTTCAATTAAAGCAGGTCCCATCATGTCACCATACTAAGGTACTTGCAGAGACTGCAACCAATTGTTACCTTCAATCTCAGCTGCTTTTCAAAGCATTCCTAGTTATGCAGATGAAGTCATCTGCTAAGCAGAAAATTCACAAGAATGCATACATTAACAATGATGTAACAAACCATGGCTTGATACATATGTGAATATTTGATGAGTGATAAGCATTGTGTTGCAGTTTGACTGCAGATTCTTACCACATTTCTTGGCAGCAACGCAGGCAGAATTTGGATCCACACAACTTTCTTCCTCCAAAGATATGCAGACACAAAATGCTGGACTAACTCAGCGGGACAGGCAGCATTCCTGGAGAGAAGGAATGGGTGGCGTTTCGGGCTGAGACCCTTCTTATGAAGAAGTCAAAATGGTAAATAGTCCCTAGTATTTGTAGGATAGTGTTAATATGCGGAGATCGCCGGTCGGATCGGACCTGATGGGCTGAAGGGCCTGTTGCGGTGCTGTCTTTCTAAACAAAACTAAACTAAATTGGCATCGACCAAATGGCAGGCCCTCAGAGAGCAGGTACATGGCATGTTTATCTGCTAATGCAGCTGGTAATATATTTAGTGTTACCAACCATCAATGAATGTTGTAGACAGATAAGTCCTCTTAAAAGTAGCGCTCACTTGAATTCTTTGCTTGCTTTATTCGTGCTGGCCAATTATGTTAACCAACTTAATCCTGTTCTCCTAAAGATTTCTTGTCTCCCCAAGGCACATTGCCAGGTTGCCCATATTATGTTAGCAATTGAATTCACATTGAAGATAGGCACAAAAAGCTGGAGTAACTCAGCGGGCCAGGCAGCATCTCTGGAAAGAAGGGATGGATGACGTTTCAGGTCGAGGCCCTTCTTCAGAGAAGGGTCTCAACCCGAAGCCTCACCCATTCCTTCTCTTCAGAGATACTGCCTGTCCCGCTGAGTTACTCCAGCTTTTTGTGTCTATCTTCGTTTTAAACAACATTTGCAGTTCCTTCCTACACAATTGAATTCACATCTCCTGTTGTGAACCCTGTCAATTCCCTTTCTTCCCTGCATCTCTAAGCCCCCATCTTGAAACCCACTGTCCCCACATGCTGTGGAGGTGGCTCCAATACTTGGTCTGTTGTGAACTTTAAACAATGTAAAGGTGGGATGGATAGGAGGAAAATTATTCACTCCCTCTTGCAATGAGATGATGTACAGGAGATCATCTTATCAGGCAAGAAAACTCAGCAGATGCAATGAACTGCAGATGCTGGAATTTCAAGGAATACACAGAGTGCTGGAGGAACTCAGCCAGTCAGGCAGCATCTGTGGTGAATATGGACAGACAATGTTTGGGGTCAGGACCTTTCTTCAGGCTGGCAGGAACACTGGCATGCTTTTTTTTCCTTTCTCAATGAGGACTTAAACAGAAAGATTTAGTAAACGCAAAGAAACCTTTGAAACCTTTGAAAATATATTTTAGAATATCCATGACAAAGGTTGCTCCCAATACAATACAATACAATACAATACAATAATACTTTATTAGCAAGTATGTTTTGCAACATACCAGGAATTTCATTTGCCAAGTCAGTCATACAAATAAAAAGCAATAGAACACACAAAATACATTTTAACATAAACATCCACCACAGTGACTCCTCCACATTCCTCACTGTGATGGAAGGCGAAAAAAAAGTTCAATCTCTTCCCTTCTTTGTTCTCCTGCGGTCGGGGTCCTTGAGCCTTCCGTTGACGGGACAGTTGGGCCCTCCGCGTCGGGGCGACCCAGCTCCTGCATCGGGGGGGGGAATCTCAGCTCCTCAGCGCAGGTATAGATTTTAATTTATACATTTGCAAGAGTTCTACATTCTTTAATACATTGTCTTGAAAATAATGTGTTTAATATTAGTTCAAGGTAAGTTCATTTATAAAATGTATTAGAATAGACCGTCTATTCTAAATAATTCAAATATTTAAGAAATAAAATAAAAAATGATGATATTATTCACAACTGCCTTGGACACCACAGCAGCCAGTTGCCTTTTGATGGTTCAACCAATAAACAGCAGGGGTCACAGTAATCTCACTTTTCTATGGAACGCTGAAATGAACACAAACCTCTCGTACAAGATTGAGCTCTGCATTGTGTACTTGTCTTTAACCTGTTTGAGTTTACTTAATGCAGAGCCAGCCTGCAGGGGAGCATGCAGTGCCCATACCAGCACACGCTCAGTGCCTGGCAAGCATTGTGACCTTCACCCAAGCCGAACCGTGCACAGATGTGCACTCTTTCAAAGCCCCTTCTGAAACATTTAATACCTGGTAAAAATCACATGAGCACAAAACACACGTGTAATTCTGTCAAATAACCCAATTTGTATGTTTTTCAGCTTCTGCGGGGCAGAAGAGGACTACAGGACTGCTGGGAAACTCCACAGTTCCTATTAAACTGCACGGCCTGGAATTCCTGCCATCACAAGACCATTGAAGGTGATAAATTACAACGTGTGTGCACTAGAGCAGGGGGGTCAACAGCAGAGGCGAACCCAGAAACCGTAATCAGCCACAGAAGGAGCTTTAGTGAAACCAGGCAACATTAGCTCTGCTACAACTTTCCAAAGTTTCTTAGAATCTCATTTATGGCCTAAAAGATATTTCAAGTTATTTCATCTCTTCGCTGAGAGCAATGCAAACACGTACTGACGGGAGAGATATTTCTCCAGCAGATACACCTTCCGCAGATGGGTGGCTTGGTGGCTCAGTGGTAGAGTTGCTGCCTTACACTGCCAGAAACCCGGATTTGATTCTGGAGACAGATGCTGTCTGGACTGAGTTTAAGCATTCTTCCTGTGACCTGCGTGGATTTTCTTTGGGATCCTCCGGTTTCCTCCCACACTCCAAAGATATACAGGTTTGTAGGCTAATTGGATATGATTATAAATTGCCCCTAGTGTGTGTAGAATGATATTAGTGTACGGGGATCGGTGGCTAGCATGGACTCAGTGGGCTGAAGGACCTGTTTCTATGCTGTATCTCTAAACTAAACTAAAAGTCACATCTTGAGCAGATATACCTTTTGCGGATACCACTTCTGCAGATACATCTGCAGATGCACCTTCCGCAGATACATTTTCAGCACATACACCTTCTGCAGACATAACTTCAGCAGATACAGACATTGATTTAATGTATCAAATGTAAATTTTCCTTCGCAGAGCCAAACTGCAATTTATAAGGCACCTTCAGCAAGCTGATGAGACCTATAGTAAGTCTTTGTTGGGGACAAAATGCTGGAGTAACTCAGCGGGTTAAGCAGCTATGGGAACATTCATGGGAGATGTTTCCGGTCGGGACCCTTCTTCAGACAGCTCGGTCATCCCAGTTTGTTTCGTGACTTCCAGCTCCGGTTCCAGACCTCTCAGTTTGGACCCAACCCAGATTTCAGGTACCTTCAATCCATCCACCTCTTCTCATAACAGATCTCCTTGCAAACCTACACTGGCTGCCTTGAGCAGCTACCAGCAGACCCTCACACTGACTCTCCTGCAGCTCCTGGCTTCGCTCACTCAGACCTGCAATGGACCTCAACTTTACTTCATTCTCCGCCAGGTCCTGGACCCTGTCTGAAGAAGGGCACCTACTCAAAACATCACCTGTCCATGTTCTCCAGAAATACTGTCTGATCAACTGAGTTACTCCAGTGCTTTGTGTCTATCTTTGCGGAAAACCAGGATCTGCAGTTCCTTGTTATTACAGTAATTGTTTATTGACTTCACACCCCCAGAGAATAGTTGAGGAGGAACAAACCTTGGAAAACTAAGTACTAACAATCATTTGGCACAGGAAGAAAGTGAAACCCAACAGAAACAGCATGAGTTTGTAACAGACAAGCGTTGACACATCACGTCAAGTGCTGGTTCAGAATAATGTTGAGAGGTTGTCAGTAGGGTGATTAACTCATGAATGTTACTTTGTGTTCACTTACACCTTCCAGCTTTTGCAGAAAACGTTTTACAATGAAGTAATTAAATAATTTGCTTCCAGGTTAGATTGTTGATCTTCCACCCGCCACAGATATCCAGCCCATCCCAGACTTGCTCCTGGTCCCTCCCACTCACTCATCACAGGGCGACACAGTGATGCAACGGTCCACAAGTTGCTGCCTTACAGCGCCAGAAACCCTGGTTCGATCCCGACTAAGGGTGCTGTCTATACGACTTTCTACGTTCTCCCATTGACCGTGTGGGATTCCTCCGGGTGCTCCGGTTTCCTCCCACATTCCAAAGACGTGGGGATTTGCAGGTTAATTGGCTTCTGTAAATTGTCCCTAGTGTGTGGGATAGAACTAGTTTACTGGTGATGGTTGGCCAGCAAGGATTTGGTGGTCCAAAGGGCCTTGTTTCCATGCTGTATCTTTGAAGTCTGAAGTCTAAAGTCACCATCCCATGTTGGGTCCCAGACCACCCATGGCCTAATTATAGAATTGTTATAACTTATAAATGTTCTGCATGTTCAGGCTGCTCCCTCACTCTGTCACCCTGTTGTGTATCCCCTCTACACCCTGTTGTATGTCCCCTCTAGACCCAGTTGTATGTCCCCTCTACACCCAGTTGTATGTCCCCTTCCTTTCATCCCACATCTATGCTTCACATTTCTTCATTCTTCCAACAGCTTGGTTCCATTAGCAAGTGACCGGGGTGCTTAGCTCTGTCCACAGGATTGCGCATGTGTGAGTTACAGCTTCCATTCGTCGATTGTTTCGAGAATGTATGTATAATAGAAACATAGAAAATAGGTGCAGGAGTAGGCCATTCGGCCCTTCGAGCAGCCATTCAATATGATCACGGCTGAACATCCAAAATCAGTGCCCATTCCTGCCTTCTCCCCATATCCCCAAGAACTATATCTAACTCTCTTTTGAATACATATTAATAATAATAATAATAATAATAAAAATATTAAAAAATAACAATAACAATAATAATAATCATCATCATCATCATCATCATCATGAATAATAAATAATGTTAAATGTTATTTAATGTAAGCAAGCAAAAGTGGTACATGTGAAACCAAGTGTGGGAGAATTACGGTTGTCTGCATATATATTGAACAGCAAATGGAATGGAATTTCAATGTGCACAATTTTGGAACTGCAAATAATATAAGATGTAAGGTTGATGGGCAATCAGTGTGTCTGGATGTGCTAGCATGGGTGAACTAACCTTCAATTATGTTCATCTTCTGGCCTTATCATCTAATTATCCATGAAATCCTTCAGAAAACTTTGGTGGTAAAAGAGATGACCTGGAATGAAGGTTATTGGCTTCATAAAGCTCAGAGCATTCTTTGAGTTGCTGCCAAAATGTTACAGTAACAGCTACTGTGCTTAGTCAGTGGTAAACGGAACAATGTACCTGCCATTGTGTGACATTATCACCAAAAAGAAATGTGCTGGTGGTGTAGAAAGGGGATTAACCAGGTGCTTGCCAGGACTGGGGAGCTGCAGTGTTGAGATAGAGTTGTCTTCTGTGAAATACGGAAGGCTGAAGGGAGGATGATTATGGTAGAAAAAATGATGGAGGGAATAGACAGAGTATCTTTGATGGACCTATTTTCCTTAGCAGAAAGGCCAAAAACATGGGGCATGGTTCAAAGTGATTGGTGGAGGGATTATAAATAAACATTTTTGATTGATATGATTAAATAAAAGATGCAGCTTGGAACCCGGCCCTTCGGCCCACCGAGTCCACACAGACCATTGATCAGCCGTTCACACTAGTTCTATGTTTTCCCCCTTTCCCATCCACTAGCTACACGCTAGTGGACATTTATAGAGGTCGGTTAACTTACAAACCCACATAACTTTGGGATGTGTGAGGAGATGGGAGGACCCAGAAACCCAAGCAGTCACAGGGAGAACATGCAAACTCCACACAGTCTGGAACTCATGAACTGGAAAGGGTGTAAGGACTGAAGCCCACAGTTAAATGGTACTTGGATGCGATTGAGTAGCTATGATGCACAGCACTATTGATTAAAGTCAAAGTCAAAGTCAAATTTATTTCTCACATGCACCAACAAAGTCACAGTGAACTTGCCATGCAGCAATACACTTAAAAAAAGAACACACAATACACAAACATCCACCACAGCATTCCTCACTTTGGTGGAAGGCAACGAAGTTCAGCCAGTCCTCCTCCCCCATTCATCCGTGGTCGGGGTCATAAACCCTCCATAGTCGCCACTACAGACGGCCGGATGTACAGGCCCTCTCGCCGGAATGATCAAAACTCCGACGTCGGGACGGTCGAACACACTCCGCGTCTGAGAATGCCCGAATTGGCCACTTTCCTACTGGAGACCGTGGCTTCAGGATGTTACAGGCCACAGGCCGGCGATCGGAGCTCTTCTCCGGCGATCCCCGGGATCCCAGACTCCGGATGGTAAGTCCACGCCACACCCACGGCTAGAAGCTCCGCAGACCACAGCCCTATGATGGCAGTCACCAGGCCAGCGATTGGAGCGCTCCTTTCTGGCGACCCCCGGCAAGGGTTCGCTCCCCACTCCGTGATGGAAAAGTCCATGCTGCACCCGCTGTTGAAGCTCTGGGCCCGACTCAATCCAATCCAATCCAAGCCCCACGAGGAAAGCGGAGAAGCGACATGAAAAAAATCGCCTCTCTGTTGATTGACTGAAGAACGGTTTCCCCCTTCCCCCCCCCACCACCCCCCACACAAGACATACCAAGAGATACTAAATCAAACATTTGGACACACTAAAAAAAACAAAAAAAGTAGAAATAACGAACACGCTGCTGGCAGGGCAGCCGACTCGCAGCGCCCCCAACCGACCTGTACTGGTGAGTACGGATTAGTACCGGTGTTAAGGGTTATGGGGAGTATGATGGAGGATGGAGTTAAGAGGGAAGGATAGATCAGCCATGATTGAATGACTTGATGGGCCAAATGGCCTAATACTGCTCCTATCACATGAATTTATGAACCAGCGCTAGAAGGTTGTCCACAGCACTTGCTTCTTACACCACATCTGCCATTTACCCAGCCGTGCTCAGCCATGAGCAACCATTAACACCGATATAGATCAGTGCCAGAGTCCCGACAACGTTCCTGATCTCTGATAATTCAGGCTTATTCCTGCAACACCTCCCCTCCGCCACCATTCCCAGACCTGCTGCTCTTCTATTGAAGTGCTGTTGTTACGAGCTGAATAATTGTTTATTTTCCCTTCACTTTCCAGTGAAACTGATCAAATAACCTGATAACCACACATACAATTGCTGTCTGCCCTTGGCCTGATTTTCGCCTTGTTAAATTAAATGCATTTTCCACATGAGGAACCTTCATCAAAGCACATATCTCACTGGGCACAGGGCCCAGAGATTGCACTCAAGCCTAATATTCTATGGCAGTGAAGTGCTGCAGGTATTGGAGCGTGTAACCAAATGGTGCTAACTAGTTCTCTTCTCCGGTTAATTTATGACTTCTTGATGGAGTCAGTTCTTCACAAGGAGGGGGTGGGTACATGGAACGAGCTGCCCAGAGAAGCAGTTTAGGCAGCTACAACAACAACATTTAAAAGACACCCATAGAAACAAGGAACTGCAGATGTTAGGTTACAGAAAAAAGGCACAAACTGCTGGAGTAACTTAGCGGGTCGGGCAGCGTCTCTGGAGAACATGGTCTGGTGATGTTTCAGGTTTGTGCCACAGTCTGGAGAAGGGTCCCGATCTGAAACGTTACCTATCCACGTATCCCTGAAAGACACGTGGACAGGTACATGGATAGAAAAGGTTTACTGTTGTATGGGCCAAATGCAGGCAAATGGGAATAGCTTAGATGGAGCACCTTGGTCAACATGGACAATTTGGGCTGAAGGGCGAGTTGTGCTGCTGCAAGTAAGAATTTCATTGTTCCAATTGGGTCCGTATGACAATGAAACATTCTTATCTCTTGGGCTGTGGTATCTGTAACTCCCAACTGGTTAAAGGATGGCCGGCTGGAGAGATCAAGACATGAACAATGTGTCTGGGTCAATGAAAGTGGCTTCAGGGTCACTCTCGCTTATGTGTGTCGATTGTATTCACTTGAACTCAGCAGGAGATATTGTCAAACCAGTTTTTGTCAAACGACTAAGGTTTTTTGTTCAATTGAAAACTGACTGTCAAGATTGTTTTATTGTCATATGTACTGAGACGGAACAATTTCATCCTTAATAGCAGCAGCGCAACTAGTCTGTACACGCAGTGCTCCATAGGTAACATAATAAAACATAATAAAACAAACAAAAAAAAAGTTTGGATAATTAAAAAAAAATGCTGAGTGCTAAACTAGATAAAGCCCCAAGTCCCTAGTGCAGTTGGTAGTTCGAAGTTTAGTTGGTGTTGTGTAGTGTTCAATAGCCTGGTGGTTGTTGGGAAGAAGTTGTTCCTGAATCTAGAGGTCACGGTTTCGGACTCCTGTACCTTCTTCTCGATGGCAGGAGTGAAATAGAGCTTGGCCAGGTTGGTGTTGGTCCTTGATGATGCTGACTGCCTTTAGATCCTGTAGCTCCCTTCAATAGGGGGGGATCAGTCCACTTCTAGAATCCTTCCACATACCTTCCACATTCATTCTGATTCCAGTGCTGCTTGCACTATACAGTGGTGGTGGTGGTGGGGTGGGGGGGGGGGGGGGGGGGGGGGGGGGCTGTTGTCAACCAAAACCTGCTGTACCTTCCCATACAACCTGTAAGGCAGCCAGCAAGGAACACAATGGGAAGTTCAAAAATAAGTAATTTTACTCAAGGAGCAGTGAGGATAGGGTAGGTACTCCCAGCTGGATTGATGGAGGCAAGTGGTATGGATGTAATTAGGGAGAGGCTGGACCAGAATGTGAGAGGGAACGAGAACAGATGTAGATGTGGAATGAAGGGAGAAGGTTCAAAAGCAGATTAGATGCTGGCATAGTTGGCCCAGTGGTTCATTGGCTCAGTGCATCTCAGGGCGGCAGGTGTTTGGGTGAATGTAGAGGTGGGGACTGCTGGAGAGGGCTACCAAGCATGCCTAACTACTGCTGCTCAGAGACAGACACCAGGTGCTGGATTAACTCAGCGGGTCAGGCAGCATCTCTGGAGAAAAAGGATGGGTGATATTTTGGGCCAGAAATCACCTTCAGACCAAATGTAGAGCGGGGATAACTGGAGGTAGGAAAAGGCCAGAAAAATTCCTACTAAGACCATTTCTACTGGTGCTCAGGGTTTAAAGTATGGAAAGGGCAATGGTTTGCTGAAACAAACAACTGTCGGAGTGACTACCTAGCTGTGCAATTACCGCTCCAACCGATCAAATATCCTCTTCTCAATTGATTGTACAATGGCTGAGTTTTGGTGGTGGCGGGGCAGGCGAGAAGAAGCTTCTCTGTGGAATAGTGCATCTCCCATGCATGGGTGGTGAAGTGTGCATGAAGTTCCAGATCCAGTCACCAGGGGGAACTACCGCCACACATTGGTCCCGCTGACATCACGGTCACACCAGGCCCCTCCGCAGTGTGTGGGATTGTTGGACTGGACATGCTGCACACACAGTCGTCACTCCGTGAAGTGACAACAACTTCAGGTTGGTGCCCCAAGGATGTGGATGTGGAAAAAGCCCGAATTGCTGCCAGTCATTCCGTTTTACAGCTCTTTCCACCACAGTCACAGTTAATGCACCCTCTCACATTGCCCTCTGTTGCTAACGTCTAGTTCTACAGAAAGGTATAAAAGTGTGAAAACGCACACCTCCAGATTCAGGGACAGTTTCTTCCCAGCTGTTATCAGGCAACTGAACCATTCTATCACCAACTAGAGAGCAGTCCTGAGCTACTATCTGCCTCATTGGAGACCCTCGAACTATATTTGATTAGACTTTACTAGCTTTATATTGCACTAAACGTAATTCCTGTTATTCCTTTTATCATGTATCTGTACACTGTGAATGGCTTGATTGTAATCATGTATTGGCTTTCCGCTGACTGGTTAGCACACAACAATAACCTTTCACTGTACCTCAGTACACACGATAATAAACTACACTCAAGCTAAACAGAACTCAACGTGCGAAGATGAACACTGTGTACAGAACCGTGGCAACCTTGGGTGTGCAAAACAAAGACTATCAGTGTGACTTGCCACATGTGACAATCAAGTAACATCACTCATTCATAGTCTGAGCCAAATGTGCCATTAGACAAAACCGGTTAATTCCTTACTGCCCCCCCGGTTCAGCACAATGGGCCAATAAATGTGGCTTCTGATGAAAGATCACCTACTTGAAACATTAACAATTTCCCTCTGCACACATCCTTCTGACCTGCTGTGTATTCCCAGCGTGTTCTGTTGTTGCACATTCAAACATGGTCATTGCCACTCATGTCCACAGTCTTTGAATGAATAAAACAAAAGCTGCGGCATGTTGCAATTGATACATTAGGTTTAGTGGCCTCTGTATGTCTTTACGTTGCAGAGAACTCTGTGGTTTGTAGTGCAACATAACCTCAACTACTACTGTCGTTTATCATGAAACCAGTAACCAGTGGCGGGGAGAATTCCTCCAGGTATTTAGAAGAGGCACGGGTCTAACTGCACCTTAAGCCATCAGTACCCTACATCCTGAGACAGATGGTCTCTGATACAATCTGTGCAAACCTAGATTCATTTAGATACCAGGAAACCCAGGTGCTGGTTCACAAGAAACCACGACAAACTCAGAGGGTCAGGCACCATCACTGCAGGACAGGGATAGGTGACGTTTCAGGTCAGGACCCTTCTTCAGACCTCCAATCAGGAACAGCACCGCAAATTTCGCTCGGGCAGCTTAGACCCTAGTGGTCCCACCACCAGCCACATTTTCCCATCTCTACCCCTTTCCGCTTTCCGCAGAGACCATTGCCTCCGCAATGGTTAACTCCTTCCTTTCCACCCAAACCACCCCCTCCCCAGGCAATCGCAGAAGATGCAACACCTGTCGCTATACCTCCTCCCTCGACTCTGTCCAGGGACCTTGACAGTCCTTTCAGGATCGGCAGGGGTTCACTTGCACCTCCTCCAACCTCATCTACTGTATCCATTGTTCAAGATGTGGGCTCTTATACATCGGTGCGACCAAGCACAGACTGGGCAATCGTTTCACAGAACATCTTTGCTCAGTCCGCCTGAACCTAGCCGATCTCCAGGTTGCTGAACACTTTAAATCTTTTTCCCATTCATACACAAACCATCAGGGGCGCCGGGGAGATGGCCAGCCCTGCCGGCAGTCTGTTCGTTTTTTCATCTCTTTGTTATTTTAGTGTTTGTTAAAAGTTTGATTTAATGTACTTCAGTTTGATTTATGTGGGGAGAGGGGGGGGGGATCGGGGGAAACTTTTTTTTTCAGGTTCATACCTTCCCGGAGATGTGATCATTTTCCGGACCACATTCTCCGGGCTCTGCGGCCTACCATCGATGGAGCTGGTAGCCGCCTCGGACTGTCGTGAGCCCCACCGCAGGGCGCGGACTTAACATCGGAGCGCATCCCTTGCCTGGGTTCGCTCCCACTGCGGCCTGCGGACTTACCAACAAGGGCTCGCAATCTCGGGAGAGGCTAGTCAGGAGCTCCAATGCCGCAGAAGGTTCGACCAGCCCCGACGCGAGGTTTGATCGCCCGACGCGGGGAGCTGACAACCCCCCGATGCAGGAGCTGAATGCCTCGACGCGGAGGGCCCGAACGCCACCGGCTACGGGAGTCAAGATCATCCCGTCAACGGGGGCTCGGGGCCCCCGACCAAGGAAGAACACAAGGGAAGGACTTGAACTTTATTTCGCCTTCCATCACAGTGAGGAATGTGTAGGAGTCACTGTGGTGGATGTTCATGTTAAAATGTGTTTTTGAGTCTGTTGCTTTTTAATTGTATGACTGACCTGGCCAGTTAAATTCCTCGTATGTTACAAAACATACTTGGCGAATAAAATCTGATTCTGATTCTGATTTCTGTCCTACGTCACCTCCATTGTCAGACTGAGGCTAAATGCAAATTGGAGGAACAGCATCTCATATTTTGCTTGGGCAGCTTACAGCCCAGTGGTATGAATTTAATTTATCTCACTTCGGGTCACCCGGCATTCCCTTTCTATCCCTCCCACACCCAAGTCGCACTAGATCCTCATTTCACCCTACAAACAGTTAACAATGGCCTGTTTCCTTTATCATCGTAAATTTTTTGCATATCTTTCATTCATTGTTCTTTATCTCACCACATCACTGTCTATATCTCTCCTTTCCTTTATCCCTAACCAGCCTGAAGGGTCTCGACCCAAAACGTCACCCATTCCTTCTCTCCAGAGATGCTGCCTGTCCCGTTGAGTTACTCCAGTCTTTTTTCGGTATGAACATTGACTTCTCTAACTTCAAGTAACCCTTACTTTCCCTCCCTCACCATCCCTTCCCCTTCCCAGTTCTCCAACCAGTCTCGCTGTTCCCCTGTTTACATTTTATCCTTGTTTGCTCTGATTGCTTTGCTTCTCCTAGCTAACAATGATATATTCTACATTTTCCTTGATCATCTCTTTTGATCTCTTACACTTCCTTATCTCTGTAACCTCCTCACCCCTGACACTCAGTCTGAAGAAGGGTCTCGACCAGAACATCACCCATTCCTTCTATTCAGAGATGCTGCCTGTCCCGCTGAGTTACTCCAGCATGTTGTGTCTATTTTCGGTGTAAACCGACATCTGCGGCTCCTTCCTACTCAATTCAATGCCCGTCTTGGTTCACTGAGGTTGTAGAATAACTTGTTCTATATTGCATTCTGAATGCCAATCCACACAGATCATGCAGACAAGAATCTAAAACACAAACCTTAAAATAATTTATATTGGCTGATTTTGTTTTCCTACTGTCCGATGTAACAATCTCAACGTTACACAATTCTGAATATTAACATTCCTCCAGAGTTCAGATTGTGCTGTTTAAAGCAGCAGAAGGTGACGTGATACTATTATTGAGGAGACAAGCGCTGATCGGACTGTTGCTGTGTGGGAGATAGTTAACCTTTCACCTTGAATAACATCTTCTGGCCTGTTTGTTCCTGAGAGTGATGGGTCTAGACTTTACATGTTGGAACCTGTGGGAGATTTAACATGAGGAGCTCCTGGAACACGGTGACACTAATCACGTAAACACATCATAAATTCCCCTTGTCCATGGTGATGGGTGAGACCTGCTCTCCTGAACACCTGACAGAAACACTACCAAGCTGAAGAATTTCTCTGAAAGACCCTGGAATGCACACTGAAGTGGCGCAGCGGTAGAGCTGCTGCCTTACAGGGCCAGAGAGCCGGGTTCAATCCTGACTACGGGTGCTGTCTGCCCGGAGTTTGTGCGTTCTCCCTGTGACCGCGTGGGTTTTCTCCGGGTGCTCTGATTTCCTCCCACAATCCAAAGACGTACAGGTTTGTAGGCTAATTGGTTTTGGTATAAATTTTAAATCGGCCCAAGTGTGTTCGGACAGTGGTAGTGTACAGGAATCGCAGGTTGGTGCAGACTCGGTGTTTCCACGCTGTATCACTAAACTGAAAAAGCTAAACTAGACTAAATACTAGAGAGAGAAGATTCCAGACAATTGTAAATCATTCTTAAGACAGCCATCGTAAAATATGATGCTTGGATTTAATTACCTCAATGAATTCACATGGGTTACAAAAATTTAAATAAAAAGTGAAATATTTTCACATGGGAAGAGCTCCCATGGTGCTCTACTGCAAGTAATGAAACAATATTTTACCACGAGCCTCATGAGGAGTGGTTAGACTAGCCGGGCTGTAGGCTGAAATGAAGCTGGACACAGGCAGGTTTCAGTATCACTCCCCGGGGTCATCAGTCACTGACTCACACGCAATTGTGGAACAAACACAGACTGGGTAACTTGAGGCAAGGTATTACTTCCCTCAAAACAATAGCTAACAATAAAATTCACAAAGGCCTTCATCTGTTCTTCGTGGAAAAACAATTCACAACATGCAATTTCATGCAGGTTTTTGTTCATTGTGTTTGACTAAAACAATGAAGGTGGCAAGGTTTACTTTCAGTTTAAGGGAGCAACTTTGCCTCATGAGGGAAAATAATGAGACATTATTAACGTAAATTTATTGCCATTAGTTTTAATTTTGGTGCATGAAAAATACTGGCCCAGAGTAGGGGAATCGAGAACCAGAGGCCATAGGTTTAAGGTGAGAGGGGAAAGATGTAATGGTGACCTGAGGGGTAACATTTACACACAGAGTGTGGTTGGTGTATGGAACGAGCTGCTGGAGGAGGAAGTTGAGGCAGGTACTATCGCAAGGTTTAAGAGACATTAAGGTACATGGATAGGACAGGTTTAGTGGGATATGGGGAAAGAAGGGACTAGTGTAGATGGGGTATGGTGGTCGGTGTGGACAAGTTGGGCCGAAGCGCCTAATTCCACCTTGTATGACTCTATTAGGACCACAGAATCAGGAACCTAACTCTTAATCTCCTTGGCAAACAGGATTGGTATTGGATCCTGACACATTCTCGTGCAGGTGCACCATCTGCAAATATACAATACAATACAATACAATACAATACAATACAATACAATACAATACAATACAATACCATTTATTGTCATTTGAGCCTCAGTGAGGCTCAAACGAAATTCTGTTTCCACAGCCATACAAACAAAGACAATTCCTAGACATACACACAATTAATTCACACAAACATCCATCACAGGGGACCCACTGTGATGGAAGGGAAAGTCTTTTCTCTCCCCTGTTCTCCATGTCTCTCCCGATGTCCAAGCCCCAGGCGGGTGATGATAAGTCCCACGGCCATTTTAGGCCATGCCGGGCGATTTACGGCCCCGCTCCCGGTCTAGAAGTCTCGAAGTTGGAGCCCCCGGCGGGCGCTGGAATGTCCCACGGCCATGAACCCGTGCTGGGCGATGTACGTCCCCGCTCCAGGTCGTTCCAACCCCGCGACACGGGCTGGAGAAGTCGCGTTGCGGGAGCTCCGGGAAGCGGTCTCTCTCTCTCTCCGCCCGGACCCGCGAGCTCCCGATGTCCCGACAGTCCACCGGACCTGCGGCTGCATTGCTGGAGCCTCCGAGCCCCAGGAGTCGAGTCGCAGCAGCGAGTCACCACCGCTCCCCACGCGCCGAGATCGGCCAGCCCCACGATGGTGAGTAGTCCACAGCTCCGCAGCTCCGCAGTCTCCCGAGCCCCCGGGTCGTTCAGGCTGGAGGCCGCTCCACGGTGCTAGGCCCCAACGACAACGGAGACCCGACAGGGAAAAGGTCGGGTCTCCCGGACAGGGAAGAGATTTAAACAGTTTCCCCCCCCCCCCTCCCCGCCCCCCACATAAACACATTTAAAACTAGTATTTCAAAACACCAACACTACATTTAATAGCAATGTTACAAAATTTTGAGATTTTAAAAATCAAGTCTGCAATTTATCCCATCAGATAAAGCATAAAAATAAGTTTAATTTGACACCTAATTCACTTTCATATCTCAAGTATTTAAAAAGTTATGGCCATTTTCATACTCGGAAATGAGCATCTTGTTCCCTATTGATTTTCTATGGATATAACAAAAAAGCTGTGATCGTGAACAGTCAAAAGCCCATAACTTTCTTAAAAATTAAGAGAACTGAATGAAATTTTCAGTTATCATAGATTGAAGCATTCTGAAACAAATATAAAATAATCTTACTTGGATGACCTGAAATTAAAGCATATAATTAGTTAGTTACCTAATTGTAGCTAATTTCAGACTCAATTACTAGATCTAAACATCTATCCATTTCTTAATAAATGATTAACATTTTTAAATAGCCTAAATGTCCAAATAATATTCACAAATAATTCACAATAAAACATGATTTTTAAATCTCATTTACATTAATTTATAGGCCAAATGGAAGGAATTCAGTGTTCAATTGCTGTAAATAAATGCCCATTTTAAATCAGCTTTCCAGTGGGTCCCTGTGGAACGCCTGGTTTAGAACGTTCACATTGCGGTAGATTTGTGCCCCAAATGCCGAGAAAAATACTGCGGGATATAATGGGCCCAAAATGAGCTACTCGCAATATTAAACTTTGTATAAAGGGATCTTTAGAAGCCCTTTTTAATGTAAAAATATACAGCCTAACTTCAATTGTTTGCTTTATGAGACCCTGCGGTTGCTGGTGGTCGCGGGTTTAGAGATTGATTTTTAAACTACTATAACTATTATACGAGGCCTTTAAAACTAATAATAGCTTTTGCGACGGGGTCTTCCAGCGATTTTCCGTTAATAATTAACTAGGCTGAACATCTTCGATTTGAACAGCCTAGAGAAAATCGCGTTTTAAACCCGCCCCCCTCTAAACGGCGCCAAAATCGCGCACACCCGCAGCGACAGATTTTCAGCGACGCTTCAGGTAGGCTTTGCAACATACCTACATTTAACTAGACAAAAAATAAAAAAAAGACAGACAGGCTGTAGGGGCCGCTGCAACGGGTGAGTCGCGCCACCAATATGAAACATTAGCAACTTATGTTGACATTGTAATTCCATAGAGCAGTGCTTTTATTGTGACGGTCGGAGTTGGTACCGTACACTGGTCTTTTTGTCAACAATAAAAACACTGACATGACCACTTCAAATTCTTAATAGATATAGATATGCCATTTATTGTCACTATACACATGTACAATGAGATTAAAAGCAGCTCGTACTCAGTGCAGACATATAATTTAGTACAAAGAACAAGAAACAGAAAACAAAACAAAGAGGGGGGGATAGGTGCACAATTCTGCGGCTCTATATATAGGTATGTTGCAAAGCCTACCTGAAGCGTCGCTGAAAACCTGCCGCTGCGGGTGTGCGCGATTTTGGCGCCGTTTAGAGGGGGCGGGTTTAAAACGCGATTTTCTCTAGGCTGTTCAAATCGAAGATGTTCAGCCTAGTTAATTATTAACGAAAAATCGCTGAAAGACCCCGTCGCAAAAGCTATTATTAGTTTCAAAGGCCTCGTATAATAGTTATAGTAGTTTAAAAATCAATCTCTAAACCCGCGACCACCAGCAACCGCAGAGTCTCATAGAGCAAACCACAGAAGGTATGTAGCTTATTTTTACATTAAAAAGGGCTTCTTAAGATCCCTTTATACAAAGTTTAATATTGCGAGTAGCTCATTTTGGGCCCATTATATCCCGCAGTATTTTTCTGGGCATTTGGGGGCACAAATCTACCGCAATGTGAACGTTCTAAACCAGCGCGTTCCACAGGGACCCACTGGAAAGCTGATTTAAAATGGGCTTTAATTTACAGCAATTGAACACTGAATTCCTTCCATTTGGCCTATAAATTAATGTAAATGAGATTTAAAAATCATGTTTTATTGTGAATTATTTGTGAATATTATTTGGACATTTAGGCTATTTAAAAATGTTAATCATTTATTAAGAAATGGTTAGATGTTTAGATCTAGTAATTGAAGTCTGAAATTAGCTACAATTAGGTAACTAACTAATTATATGCTTTAATTTCAGGTCATCCAAGTAAGATTATTTTATATTTGTTTCAGAATGCTTCAATCTATGATAACTGAAAATTTCATTCAGTTCTCTTAATTTTTAAGAAAGTTATGGGCTTTTGACTGTTCACGATCACAGCTTTTTTGTTATGTCCATAGAAAATCAATAGGGAACAAGATGCTAATTTCCCAGTATGAAAATGGCCATAACTTTTTAAATACTTGAGATATGAAAGTGAATTAGGTGTCAAATTAAACTTATTTTTATGCTTTATCTGATGGGATAAATTACAGACTTGATTTTTAAAATCTCAAAATTTTGTAACATTGCTACTATATACATATCTATAAAAGACAAAATGGTGAAGGATGAATAGGTAGGATTCTTAGGCAGATGTTTAAAAGTTATATTAAAATATTAAAAATTATTAAAAAATATAAAAAATTACAGTTACAATACACATTACAATTCCAAATTCCAGTACGTGGATAGAATAGATGGAAGTCCGGGGGTTGGGCTGTGAAGTCAGTGCATGTGTGAGTTAAGAGCTGCTCCTGACGCAGTCCAAACGCAGGATGGGAGCTGTCCTTGATGATATTCTTTGCCCTGCTAAGGCAGCGGGAGGTGTAAATATCCATCAGGGAGGGGAGAGGGCAACCAATGATCTTCTGTGCTGTCCTAACTACCCTCTGAAGCCTCTCCCTGTCTGCCATGGTGCAGCTGCCGTACCATGCTGTAATGCAGTATGTCAGCAAGCTCTCGATGGACGAGCGGTAGAAGGTCAGCAGCAGGTTAGAGTCCAGGTTGTGCTTCCTGAGAACCCTCAGGAAGTGCAGCCGCTGCTGAGCCTTCTTGATGGCCGCTGTCGTGTTGTCTGTCCAGGAGATGTCAGCAGAGATAAGGACGCCGAGAAACCGGAAGGTGTTGACCCTCTCCACACACTCGCCGTTGATATGTAGGGGGACTAAGTCGGTGCTGTGCCTCCTGAAATCGACAATGAGCTCTTTTGTTTTCCTGGTGTTCAGAGCCAGATTGTTTTCTGAGCACCAGGTTGTCAACTTCAGGATTTCCTCTCTGTAGGCTGCCTCGTCTCCCTTTGAAATAAGTCCGACTACAGTAGTGTCGTCAGCAAATTTGACGATGCGGTTGTTGTTGTGGGCCGGACTACAGTCGTAGGTGTAGAGACAGTATAGGAGGGGGCTTAGCACACAGCCCTGTGGGGAGCCGGTACTCAGCCTGCGAGTGGTGGAGAGGTGGGGGCCGAGTCTCATGGTCTGGGGCCGGTTGGTGAGGAAATCTTTTATCCAGGCACATGTGAGAGTGGGGAGGCCGAGAGTGACCAATTTATCAATGAGAATGTCCAGAATGATTGTGTTGAAAGCTGAGCTATAATCCACAAAGAGCATCCGGACGTAGCTCTGCCCCTGCTCCAGATGGCTCAGCACAGAGTGGAGAGCTACGGTGATGGCATCTTCCGTGGATCTATTTTGGCGATAAGCGAATTGGTGGGGGTCGAAGTCTGGAGGGAGATAGTCCTTGATGTGCTGGAGGACCAATCTCTCGAAGCACTTCGTGATTACCGGAGTGAGGGCCACGGGACGGTAATCATTTAGGCTGGTGATGGGAGACTTCTTCGGCACTGGGACGATTGTGGCTGATTTTAGGCAGGACGGAATAACTGCCTGGTCCAGGGAGAGGTTGAAAATTCTGGTGAAGATGACAGTGAGCTGGTGGGCACACGCTTTAAGCACCTTACCAGGTACTCCATCTGGGCCGGTAGCCTTCTTGGGGTTCACTGCCAGGAGCACCCGTCTGACATCGTGCTCCCTTACAGTGAGTGGAGTAGTACAGGAGCCAGGTGAGGGTGGGAGCAGGGCTGTAGCAGGTGAGTGCTGCTGTTGTGATGTTTCAAAGCGGGATAAGAAGCAATTTAGCTTCTCTGCCAGCGGCGCACTCGGGTCTTCTGACTTTGTGGCATAGCCTCTGTAGTTTGTGATGTCTTGTATGCCCCGCCATACCTCCCGTGTATTATTGCTGGACAGGTGGGACTCTATGCTCCTCTTATGGTCCGCCTTGGCTTTTTTAATTCCACTTTTCAGATCGGCTCGAGCAGCCCTGTACAGAGCTCTGTCACCTGACCTGAAGGCAGCATCGCGGGCTCTGAGGAGTGTGCGGACCTGGCTGGACATCCAGGGTTTCTGGTTTGGGAAAACCCGAATGTTTTAAGGCTGGTTATCTGTAAAAGTACCAACACTGGTGGCATGACAATGATGTAGCAAAGTGTAGGAAGGAACTGCAGATGCCAGTTTAAATTGAAGATAGACACAGAATGCTGGAGTAACTCAGTGGGACATGCAGCATCCCTGGAGAGGAGGAATGGGAAGGGTCTCGACCTGGAACGCCACCCTTTCCTTCTCTCCAGAGATGCTGCTTGTCCCACTGAGTTACTCCAGCATTTTGTTTCCATATTCTAGATCAGGATCGATATTCCTCTTTAATTGCTGTGGCAATTGACTGTCAAATGAACACTCTATACAAAGTGGTTTTGAGGAAGTATTGATTAAACCATGGTCAGTCATAATGCATCGGACAGAATGACCCTTCCATGGTCCCGATCTACGAACAGATGGCATAACCCGTGTGAGTTTGGTGATTGCACCCTGGATGATGCCATGTCCATGCCCAGAGGGGGGGTCAGTATACAGTAAGGCCGTCTGCGTTCATCCACAAAATGCTGCAGTAACTCAGCAGGACAGGCAGCATCTCCGGAGAGAAGGAATGGGTGACGTTTCAGATCAAGATCCTTCTTCAGACCTTGCTGATGTTACCTCAGCAGTCAATTATCATCAATCCTCTTAGTTTCACCTCAATTCTTTTGGAATCATCATCATAGCACATCGGAACCTTGATCTATTTCATGCAGTATAAATACTTTATATAAATAACTCATGGTTCTTGTATTCAACAATGAATATCAATGTCATTTATTCATGGTCACCTCAGAGTCAATTAAATCAATACATTCTGCTTTATTTGTCGTCCGGTAATTCCGCATCATCAAATATATAATTAGATCTCTTGCTCCTTTTGGTTGTAACGAATAATTGAATATTTCAATAACTGTCTTTCCTTTACTACTTGGATTTCAAATCAATCAGTCAAGGAGTAAGATACTTCCATACTTTGATACCAATAAGTGAAATGCTTCTCACGTTCACTAGTGTTTATTTAAACACCGTTGAGTAAAATCAGCTGGACTTCATTGGCTTTTCCACAATTTAAGTTGCAGGAATCTTGGGAATAATGCCAACAGTTTCTCAGCTATAACCAGGATTCACACAACCTCTCAGCAGGAGATTGTCCAAGGTTGTAAGGGGCGGAATTCCTGGGAGTTCTTCCCATCCTTCCTATCTCTCCCATGGGAACGTCAACCAGAAGCCAGTTACAAGGCGAGAACAATTACCTGGAAATTATTCATTTGCAGAGGCTGTACATGAATCCATCAGGTAACTCTGGTCACGCCGATAAACTGCGGGTGGAAACAAGAGTGCCAAATGCCAATGGTGAACACATGTATTGCTTCTGGGAAATGATGTAAATAGGTTTCATCTGTAAATGCTGGACATACTGTGATGAAAACAAGTTAAGAAGCTTGAATCTATTTTAACAGTGGGTTTAGATTACACTTACTGTAGCTACATTTTATTCCATTCTGTCTCGTCCCTAAATGTCTTTAATTCAGTGAAGGCGCTGAATTATTTCAGTATTTACTGTAACCTATTCCCTTCACTTCCAGGAACCAACCCTGAGTGCAGTGTGTGCGTGTTTGCAGCCCTGATTCCACTGAGTTCTGATTAGTTCAAGTTCAAGTTCAAGTGAGTTTATTGTCATGTGTCCCTGATAGGACAATGAAATTCTTGCTTTGCTTCAGCACAACAGAATATAGTAGGCATTGACTACAAAACAGATCAGTGTGTCCATATACCATTTTCTAAATATATACACACATGAATAAGGACTTCCTGACTTCCTGAATTCTGTTGTCTATTTACTTTAGTTTAGTTTAGAGATTCAGCATGGAAATGTGCCCTTCGGCCCACCGAGTCCACGCTGACCGTCAATCACCCGTTCACACCAGTTTTACGCAATCCCATTTTATCATCCACTCCCTACACACGAGGGGCCAATTAATCTATAAACCTACATGTCTTTGGAATGAGATACAGGCACATAGACACAGGCGCACACAGACATTGACATAGATACAGACACACACATACACTGACACACTGACACAGAGACACCCACATACACACAGATACAGACACAGACACACAGATACAGACACACACGCCGACACAGAAAGACGCAGACATACACAGACACACACAGGCACAGATCACAGTCAGACATATCAATGCCAATGTTTTCACATATCTCATGTATTTGCTATGCAAATTTCACAAAGGAAGAACAGCATTGGGTTAAAAACGAAGTTCAAATGTAGTCTGAATCTATTTCTGTAGTCTGAAGAAGGGTTTCGGCCCAAAACGTTGCCTATTTCCTTCGTTCAATAGATGCTGCTGCACCTGCTGAGTTTCTCCAACATTTTTGTCTACCATCTATTTATCTGCTGTGTTTACCTGTGAGAATATCCCGTGGATATACATTGTTTGACTGTGGGCAATGATTCAATTTACTCAGCTGTGAATGAGGGGAAAGATGCAATGTAGGATTTAAATTCTCGCTATGGTGATTTGAATTTTGAAACTCATAACCCTGGAAATTTTACCCGAGAGATATTTGTAACAGAGTTCATGATCTTCAGGCTACATTTGACCCTGGGTCTATAGAAGGACATATTCTGCACTAACTAATAGTAAGATGAAACGAGAACTTACCAGTTCGAAGTTTGATCATTATTTTATGAGGAGTACGTTGAGGGAATACGTGAAGAACCCTGCCAGGACATGTGTCATTCTTCAAAGCAGCGGTGTGAAATCACAGATAACTGTAATGACTTAAACATAGTAAGATTAGAGAAAGAAATACCAGTTGAGTATATGATCATGGGTGGGAGCGGAGGGCACGTATTCCCTCAACGTACTCCTCATAAAATAATGATCAAACTTCGAACAGGTAAGTTCTCGTTTAATCTTACTATTTTACTTGGGAGTCATGTGAGTGACTAAGTGAAGATTTCAAAGCTCTGTGATTTCATGCCGTGGAAACGAGTCCATGCATCACATCTGCCTTAATGACTGTAGGAGGAATTGTGTCAACATATTTTAGACATGAATCTGACATTGAAATCCATGAATTGATTAACACAAATTATAGCCCCTATTTATGGGGTAATTAAATTACAGAACTTAAATTGTTTCTGCAAATGTTCCAGGTTTAATGACTGGTTTATGATAAAATAGTTGGAATGTTTTTTCTCCTGACCATCCTGCTGCCTTGAGGATTTGGTCCATTGGTACATCCAACTGCATAGCTGTCGATGTAGCTGCAGCCCTGGTGGAATGAGATTTAAAATATTAGTATCCACCCCAGCCTGTGTTAGAACCTGTTTCAGCCATCTTGAGATGGTCTGGACCGACACATTTTTGTGTGGTTGCTTATGGCTGACTAAAAGTGCCTTCTCATTGCCTCTGATGATTTTCGTTTTCTCCATATATAACGACAAATGTTTTACTATACAGAGACGATCATCTGTTAGGTAAGACCTAAATTCGATATTGAGGCCCGCTGATCCCTGTCTGTTCTGTTTCACTAATTCATAAATATGAAACGTAATGTTTTCAGATGAAGAAGTCATGTTGTCCAGTCTTAATTTATGTAATGACTGTACCCTTTGTGCCGTGACCAATGCCATTAGCATGACTGTTTTTAATGTCAGTCTATGTAGGGACAGAGCTGTTGCTGGAGACCAATTCCTGAGCATCTTCAGGACAATACTCACATCCCATATTTGGGAGTACCTGGTTCTTGGGGGATTAGTATTAAAAATTCCCCTCATAAGTTTTGTTACCAGTGGGTGAGTTCCAACAGAGTGACGCTCTGTTCCTTGCCATAGATAAGTCGATAAGGCACTTCTGGCGCAGTTGATGGCACTATAACTGAGCCCCTCATCATAATGGAGGCCTGCCAGGTATTCCAGAACAGACGGGATGTTCATATCTCTGTAGGTGATGCTGTTATTGTTACAATACATCTCCCACTTCCTGATATAGACCAGATACTGTTTTTTGGTGGACTGTCTTTGGGCCGCCGAAATCATGTTCACTGTTCGGTCCGTCAGTCTCAGCTGTAGTAGTGGTATTTTTAAACTCTACAATTAATAAATTCAAATAGTTATGGCATGGGTGGCTATCCCTTGTTAGGGGATGAACCAACAAGTCTGGTCTATTCGGGATGGTGATACATGGTTCTAATACCATGTTCATTATCACTGGGAACCATGGTTGAGTAGGCCAATCGGGTACTACCAAAATACCAGACGCTGAGTCCTGCTGTATGTAGCGCTTCTTTGCCCTCTACATGAGCTGCGCCCCAGGTTCGTAAACTTTAATTCCCTTATAGGTGTTAGTTAACCCTTAATTTAAGTATTAATTACTATGTGGGCCCACACACTCACTCACACAAGCTGGCAACATTAAAAACAAAACAAGAATAACCCCACGTTGCAGGCCTGGTCGAAGCTGGAGAGCGTCGCGGCCAAATACAGTGGAAGCCGACAAGTGCACAGTGCAGAAGCTCACAAGATGGCGGGGAGTTGGCTGACCAGAGAGGACCCCATGTGGCAGAAATCTTCCTTCTCCCTCGTTGTCTCAAGGGCTCAGCTAACCGCTGCTCTCACTCTCCTCGTAATCACAAAGTCCACACATGCGACAGTCTTTAATCCACCTCTCCGAGCTGAAGGGGTAGCAGTTAGCCTAGGCTTCTTCTCCCTCTCTCCTGGACTTCGATTACCCACAATTCCCAGCTCCCGCCCCCAAACCAATCACCACACAGGAAAAATGTTCTAACTCATTAACAACAAATCAAATGCAGAACACATATTCACAGCAAAACTTATATAAATCTCTTAATAAGAAAAACTAATATGAAGTTACACAGGGCTACACCCTCCCCCTGCTAAACGTCTGATGTCCCTATCAGGCTAACCTACTGTGCACTAAACACATCTGCTTACTTGGGCTCTTTAGATGGATTCTGAACTTAACGTTAATCTTGGTTCACTAGTGTCTGTGGTCTCTGTGTCACAGCATATTTGAATAATCAGGCCTCTATAAACTATCGTCACAGGTCTGTCAGTCAGCTGTCCAAGTTTGTCATAACTGAGGCGTAGGACAGGTTTCACAAGCCGTTTGGCACAGGGTGTCTGGGAGGACTCAGCAACCACAGCCGAGGTGCTAGGGGTAGGGACGTCTCCCTCCCCCAGCTCTGTGTCCACCACAGAGTCTTGGTGTGGCTGTAAGGGTTCTACCAGATCTTCTGTTGCTACTGGCAGTTCATCCACTTGATCCTCCTCTTCAGGTGAGTCATGATCATTGGAGCAGACGCTGATAGCTGTATCTATCATGACCGGACCATGTCTGTGTTCAGCCTCCAGGCCTTGGGTTTGCGGACGTAGACAGAGTTTTAGCTGGGGTAAGTAGTAATTACTCTCCTCTTCAGACTCTGAAGTCGGTGGCTCTTGACTCACATGTTCTGGGTTTTGGGCTTGACACTTTACTTTCTGTGCTTGGTTACTGGTTTCTTTGGTTGTGTTTTCCTCTCTGCAGGAGTAGGCAGTCTTGCCAAGTAACCAATGGGAAGCAAGTGATCTCTGTGCATTGTTTTCACGGTGCCTGTTCCTCTCTCTGGTTTCACACGATACATCGGAAGATTGGGCAACTGTGCTATCACCACGTAGGGCAAGGGGTTCCATCTGTCCTGTAGCTTGTGTTTTCCAGTGATGCCAAGATTGCAAACCAGGACATGGTCTCCTTCTTGCAGTGTCTGATTTCTCACTCTTGCATCATAGAGTTTTTTGTTCCGTTCATGGTTTTTGGAAGCTGCTTCAGCTGCTAGCTGGTAAGCATCCCGCAACTCTTTTTTCATTTTGGCCACATATTGGTGATGCTTAAGACCATCCTCTTCCTCCCAACCAATGCCAAAACAAAGATCCACTGGTAGCCGCGCCTCTCTCCCGAACATTAAAAAGTAGGGTGAGTACCCTGTTGCATCATTTCGGGTGCTGTTATAAGCATGCACTAGCTGGCTTATGTGTTGGCTCCATTTGGGCTTTGGAGCTGGATCAAGGGTGCCAAGCATGGACAGGAGAGTACAATTGAATCTCTCAGGTTGGGGGTCTCCCTGAGGGTGGTACGGAGAGGTTCTCGACTTGAGAATGCCCAGCATGGTCAGGAGCTCTTTGATAATTTTGCTCTCAAAGTCGCGACCCTGATCTGAGTGGATGCGGGCTGGCAGTCCGTAGTGAACAAAGAACTTTTCAAAGAGGACTTTAGCCACGGTGAGGGCCTTTTGATCTTTCGTCGGGAATGCCTGAGCATACCTTGTGTAATAATCTGTGATGACCAGCACATTGGCAATGCCTTTGGAGTCGGGCTCAATAGAAAGGAAATCTATGCAGACCAAGTCCAACGGTCCATTACTCGTGATCTGTTGCATAGGGGCAGCTCTGTGTGGAAGGGACTTCCGGGCCACACATCTCCCACAGTTCTGGATGTAGGTTGCAATCTCAGAGGCCATTTTGGGCCAGTAAAATCGGTTTCTGACAAGCTCTGTGGTTCTTTCAATGCCGAGGTGACCAATGTCGTCGTGCATGGACTTCAGAACCATTGATTTGTACTGAGCAGGTAAGATAAGCTGACTCACCTCTCTTCCAGAGGGTCTCTTAATGACTCTGTACAGGAGGTCACACTTTATCCGAAGCTTGGAACTTTCTCGCTGCAGCAAGGCGACATCAGCATTTGGATGTTTAGGAGCTGGGTCACATTTGCCTAGCTTCACTTGAGACATTACCACACTGATGACAGGGTCTAATCTCTGGGCCTCTATCAGTTCTTTAGGGCTCAACTGCTCAAGCTCATTTCCCTCCACTTGAGTGAGGTAGGAATAAACAGCAGGAATAGCATCGGGGGAAGCACCTAGTTGGTCGACACATCTAGTGGTGCTTTCGCCGGGACCACATGCAGCGATTCTTCGGCAGAGAGCTTTCATCCCAGAAGTAGGAACATCCACCCATCCATCCTCTGTCTCCTGATGATTTCTGGAAAGCAAGTCCGCATCAATGTTTTCACGACCAGGCTTATACTGAACGTTGAAGTCATAGGTGGAGAGGGCAGCTAGCCACCTGTGGCCTGTGGCGTTAAGCCTGGCAGTGGTTAAGACATACGTGAGCGGATTATTATCCGTTCTCACTGTGAATTTGGTGCCATACAAATAATCATGGAACTTATCGACTACCGCCCACTTCAAAGCTAGATATTCTAGCTGGTGGATGGGATAGTTCCGCTCTGACTGGCTGAGCTTGCGACTGGCGAAAGCAACTGGACGGAGTCCTTCAGGATGCTCTTGATTCAATACAGCTCCCAGGCCATTCAGGCTTGCGTCTACATGCAATATGTGGGGCCTTGTCGGGTCCGCGAAAGCCAACACAGGAGCATGCGTGAGCTTGTGGATGATGGTGTAAAAGGCGTCATCACAAGCTGAGGTCCAACGGTCGCTGAACGGCTCTGAGACTTTAAAGTAGTCTTTCTTGTCCTTGAAGGTGGCTTTGTTCTTGTGTTGAGCTGGAGGGTACCCTTTAGTTAGGTCTGTGAGAGGGCGGACAGTGGCAGAGTAGTTCTCAATGAACCGCCGATAGTACCCACAAAATCCTAGAAACGACCTCAGGGACTTTAGGTCAATGGGTTTCTTCCAATTGGTGACGGCACTAACTTTCTCCCGGTCGGTTGCGACGCCGGCGGCGGAGACAATGTGCCCCAGGAATTTCACTTTTGGTAGACAGAATTGGCATTTGTCAATGGAGATCTTGAGTCCACATTCCTCCAGCCGATCCAAAACTTTGAGGAGACGTTCTTCGTGTTCCTCTAGTGTTTTTCCAAACACTATGATATCATCAAGATACACAAGAACTTGGTTCAGGTTCATGTCTCCTACAGCCTTCTCCATCAATCTTTGAAAGGTTGCAGGAGCATCTGTGATGCCTTGGGGCATCCGCTCAAACTGGAAAAAACCAAGAGGGCAAATAAAGGCTGTCTTTTCTTTGTCTGCCTCAGACATTTCCACTTGGTAATATCCGCTTCTCAAATCCAGCACAGAGAACCATTTACTGCCAGTCAGACAATCAAGTGCATCATCTATGCGCGGCATGGTGTACTGGTCTGGGATGTTTCTGGAGTTCAGCAGACGATAGTCAATGCACATTCTCACTTTGCCATTCCTCTTCCTCACTATGACAATGGGAGAGGCATACGGACTTCGGGATTCTTTGATTATTCCGGCTGCCAGCAGTTCTTGGAGATGGCGTCGAACATCCTCAATGTCTGCAGGTGCGATTCTGCGGGATCTCTCTCTGAATGGTCTAGAGTCTCTGAGTCTTATGTGGTGTGTCACACCTCTCGCTAGACCCACATCCCATTCCTCTAATGAGAATACATCAGCTCTCTCTGTCAACTTGTTGGCTAACCTAGCTCTCCATGCTTCGGGAATGGGTGAATCCCCAAAATTGAAGAGCTCAGGATCAATTGACATTGTTTTCGGAGACTTCTTTGGCTCAATGACAGAGTCAACCAGGTACACTTGGGCTAGCACTGTACCCGCAGGAAGAGCAGTTTCTTTTTGAGATTCATTTCTCAGCATGAGTGTGAAGCCATTGGTATCCATAGCTGAGGGTGGCAGGATTACTGGCGGAACCAACACACCAGCAGGAAGGTTGGTACTTTCATCAGCCTCCACCATTAGGATGCTTTTATCCATAGGTTGCTGCTTCTCCACTTCACAGACAGCATAGTGTGCTCCTCCAGGTGGGATTCTTAGAGTCCCAGGGCCCTGCCATTTCACTTGGCCGACCACATCCATTGGTGGATTACAAGGTGATGGGGATTGTTCAGAACGAACAGTGTTTATTCTCAGAGAGTGAACCTCATCGTTGCCTTTGAGTTCCTCACATTGGTACAGCAGGGAGCGCAATTTTGTTGTATTAGTGCCAATGACAACAGGAACTGGGTCAGGACTTGGCGAATCAGGGCATATTAGAGCCACCACGGGAACTATTTCTTCAACTCCCTTGGAATTAGGAGGCAGTCCCAGCTCAACTGCCACATAGCCTGTATATGGATAGCTAGTGTCACTCAGTCCCCATATGGCAAGGTCTTTGAGTGGGTGAATGGGCACATTGGGAAGGAATCTGGTGTGCCAACTCTCAAAGATGATAATAATAATAATAATAATGGATGGGATTTATATAGCGCCTTTCTAATACTCAAGGCGCTTTACATCGCATTATTCATTCACTCCTCAGTCACACTCGGTGGTGGTAAGCTACTTCTGTAGCCACAGCTGCCCTGGGGCAGACTGAGGGAAGCGTGGCTGCCAATCTGCGCCTACGGCCCCTCCGACCACCACCAATCACTCACACACATTCACACACATTCACACACAGGCAAAGGTGGGTGAAGTGTCTTGCCCAAGGACACAACGACAGTATGCACTCCAAGCGGGATTCGAACCGGCTACCTTCCGGTCGCCAGCCGAACACTTAGTCCATTGTGCCATCTGTCGTCCCATGATAGTGACTCTGGAGCCGCTGTCTAAAATGGCTCTACAGGGTTGACCATCAATTTTCACATCAGCCATCATGGATGGGCCAACCAGTCCTTGTGGCAGGTTACGAGGCTGCTGTGTGTAGACTGGACCAACCTGCTTCGACTCAGCAAACCTTTTGTGTGACGCTTTATCTTCCTTACTTTTGCGCAGAGCACCGAGTAATTTTTGGATTACTTTTGGGCTGTTCTCTGGGGCTGTGCAGTGTGTGGCAATATGACCATTTTCTCCGCATCTGTAACAGAAGAAGCTCTCTGAGTCTTTGGCATTATGTGGTTTAGCTGCTGGGCTGGGTCTGGCCTTCCCACCCCTCTTTTTAGGGTCTGCAGTCACAGGACTGTGAGATACAGACATCACAGTTAGCTGATGTTGTAGCTGCAGCACCTGTTGCCTCAACATTTGAACTTCGTTTTCTTTTTCAGTGTCTATAGTTTTCTTGGTGGGTTTGAATTTTGGCTCAGTGTGTGTGTCTTGCTGCTTTTCCCTTAGCTCACCAAGCTCTGCACGAAGCTCTTGAATCTCTGCCTTCAACTTTTGGTCTTCTGTAGCTTTGGTATTGGCTTGGTCTCTGACTTGTACTTGTCTTACTGTTGTAGTTAATTTTCGTCGAGCTGTCTCATATTCCTCCTCTTCACGAATCTCATTTAGGAGCTTTAAGAAGGTAGGAGGTTTCTCTTTTCTTTCTCTCAATCTCAGCTGTAACAGCATCATATCAGAGTCAGTAGCACCTCTAATGAGTTGGTGAATTCGAGCATGATCGGCTCTGTGTCTGAGAAGGCCTCCTTTTTGCACTACTTTGATCAACGAGCGTTCCAGCCTCCTTAAAAAGTCAGAGAGCTTTTCACCAGACTGTTGGTGAAGGCTCCTGAAGGCAAAATATAAGTCTTCTCTTGACACAGGCGTGCCAAAGGCACTTTCCAAGGCCTTTACATAGCAGTCAGGGCTAGCATCTGGGTCGTTTAGTCGTACAGCCTGAATTATTTCCAGGGCCGGCCCCTTTAAGCTCTCGACTATCCTCTTTCGTTTCTAACGTTCAGAGCAGTCACATTCTTCAATCATTAGATAGGCTTGTTCGAGCCAATGGTCAAGGCTCTCCTCTCCTGGCGATGTGGGAAGGTTTCCGGAGAACATCCGCGGACGTCGAAATGCATTGTTCTCACTGGTAGGTCTCATCGTTTTTCCCAACAGGTCTCCCACTGCTCGGATGATGGACTCTGGGGAGCTTCCTTGTGGAGTCTCTGTAGTCAGCATGGCGTGAACATCATTTACTGATTTTCCTTCATCAGTCATTAGTTTGTTTAGCTTAGCTAAAAAATCTTCAGCTGGGCTCACAGGTTCATTGAAGAGGAAAATTTTCCATTCTGAGCCTCCCTTCACTGGCTGCAGTTGGGGGGGAATGCGATCTGGCTGTACAACTTCACGGCATTCACAGAGTACCAGGTTGCTGCCAGTCTGAATGTCACTTTGGACATCCCGTACCTTTACTCTCCCAAGTGCCTTTACTGTCTGAACAGTCTCTTCAATGTCTGCTTGGTCAGTATTAGTCGGCACGTCAAACAGGACAAAAGCATGGTTTGGGTCTAAGCATGCTTCACTACACCAGCTATGAAGCTTAGCTGCTAACTGAGAGTCTGCTTGAGTAGCCATTATACTACAACTGCTATAGGCACTTTAATACAAAAGCTGGGAAACAAAAACTAACAGTAAATGAAATGGGAATCAATCTCAGCGATGCCTCCATTTTGTGTAGCGCTTCTTTGCCCTCTACATGAGCTGCGCCCCAGGTTCGTAAACTTTAATTCCCTTATAGGTGTTAGTTAACCCTTAATTTAAGTATTAATTACTATGTGGGCCCACACACTCACTCACACAAGCCGGCAACATTAAAAACAAAACTAGAATAACCCCACGTTGCAGGCCTTGTCGAAGCTGGAGAGCGTCGCGGCGAAATACAGTGGAAGCCGACAAGTGCACAGTGCAGAAGCTCACAAGATGGCGGGGAGTTGGCTGACCAGAGAGGACCCCATGTGGCAGAAATCTTCCTTCTCCCTCGTTGTCTCCAGGGCTCAGCTAACCGCTGCTCTCACTCTCCTCGTAATCACAAAGTCCAAACGGCGACAGTCTTTAATCCACACCTCCGAGCTGAAGGGGTAGCAGTTAGCCTAGGACTTCTTCTGTCTTCTTCTGGACTTCTTCTCTCTCTCTCCTGGACTTCGATTACCCACAATTCCCAGCTCCCGCCCCCAAACCAATCACCACACAGGAAAAATGATCTAACTCATTAACAACAAATCAAATGCAGAACACATATTCACAGCAAAACTTATATAAATCTCTTAATAAGAAAAACTAATATGAAGTTTCACAGGGCTACATGTATTTTCCTTAATACCCGACTGATGAGGCAGAAAGGAGGGAATGCATAAATAAACAATTTCCCCCCAATGCAGCGAAAATGCATCTGTCGCCGCTGCCCCAGGGTCTGGTTCCCATGGAACATAATTTGATAACTGGTGATTAAGCCTGGATGCGAATAGATCGATATCTGGTGTTCCATATCGTGCTGTAATATCAGCAAATACTTTTTATTCAACATCCATTCGGTGTTTTCATTAAATTTGCGTGACCTGGTGTCTGCCACTAAATTTAGTTTACCTGGTAGGTAAGTAGCTGATATCCAAATATCTCTCTGGATACACCACTGCCAAATTGTATTAGCCAGATTGTCACATGATGTCGATTTGTCACATGATGTGGTTGATATATGCTACCACGGTGGTATTGTCAATCTGTAGTCTAACATGCTGGTGATATGACCCAGTACAATATGACTTTAGGCCATAGAATGCACCCAACATTTCCAGGTAGTTTATGCCCAGTGTTAGTAATAATGATGCCTCCTGAGCAGTCCATCTACCTCCACAGCTGGAGATGGAATTGGTGGCACCCCAACCAAGTGCACTAGCATCAGTTTGTAGCACCATAGAAGGGTTGCTGATAATGATTGGATTGAAACAAAGCCAAATGTTATCTATCCACCATTTTAGTTCCATTATAGCTTTGATTGGTAGCTTCATTGGTCTGTCAAAATGACCAGCATTGATTTTGACTGCTTGTATTTTTGCTCTCTGTAAATTTCGGTAATGTAAAGGTCCAAATTGTGTGGCTGGAAAAGCAGCCACCATTTTGCCAATTACTTTTGCTACCAATCTGATGGACGGTTACTGATGTCAATGAGGTTATTGCAAGCCTCTATTAAGTCTATAGCCTTTCCCTTTGGCAAAGTCACTGACATGTGAACTGAGTCAATGGTGAACCCCAAATAGTCCATAGTAGTGGAAGGCGTTAATTTAGATTTAACTGGATGGATAATAAACCCCAGTTTTTCAAATAACTGTTTTGTGGCTGTTACAGTTTGTTTGGCCAATTCCAAAGTTTTACCCACAATAAGTATGTCATCTAGATATGCCATGACCATGTGTTTTCGTTTCCGTAGAAACGCTAGGGCTGGTTTCAAAATTTTAGTGAACAGCCTGGGGGCTGATGATAGCCCATTTGGCAGCGCTCTATATTGTCAGGGCTGTCCCATCCAGTTGAATTTTAAGTAACATCTGTGGTCACCTCGTATAGGCACTGAATAGTAAGCATTTTTTAATCGATGCTAGCCATGAAGTAACCTTTGGAAATCAATTGTTTAGCAGTAACAAAGGTTTCCATTTTAAAATGAACATATTGTACAAATGTATTCAATTTGGTCAGATCTATGATGATGCGACAACCACCATCTTTTTTGATTTTGGTAAAGATATTGGACACGAATTCTAGCGGTTCGTGTTGGGATTTTTCAATTACCCCTTTTGCATAAGGCCGCTCCAGTTCAGCCTGCGCTTCTGATTTTTCTTTACCGGAAAGTACGAACATTCGGTTCGGTATATGTTGAACTGGAGGGCTGTACTTGTGTATAATTCTATTGTATATCCCTGGATACTGCTTAAATATAAGTATCGGTAGTTAACATACTCCATGCATCCAGAAAGGAGAGTAATCTCCCCCCCCAACCTCCATGCTCCCTGCAATTTGTAGGAAACCAGACCCACCTACCTCCATAGTTACCAGTGGCAGGTTTACTTCTTTTTGTAAATCCTTCGTTGATGTTGAGGCGTCGGTGTCTGGGTTTGTGGTTTGGTTGATGTTGGAGGTTTGCGTATCTTCCAAGAAGGCCGGTCTGGGCCATGGCCTAAGAAAGACTCATGTTTGGTGTACCGGACCTTCGAGGTTTCACCAGTCGGTCTTGTTCTACTGATGGGTGCGTAAGGGTGCTGTCTATGGCCGTGTGTTGCAAAGCAGTGCCAGTGCATCCTGTTGGTCCTGCGACATGTCCTTCTCATCCACTGTGCGGGTGAAAGCTGTTATCCCCGCTGTTTAGGAGTTTCCATATACAATTATTTACTACAGGAAACATTCCGGGATATACAGTTACCCGGTGTCAGGTGTCCTCCAGGTTTTGGCCAGTCTGGTCTGGCTGTATGAAGTTGGACACCATGTCCAGTAGATTTTCACGTTCCTGCACCCCCTGCACACTTGATTTCTGTTCTGCAAACCCCTCTTCAGGATCAGCCCAGAACTGACCCCCAGTACTCCCCTCTGACGAGGGAGAAGCACTGTGCAGCCCTACAAGAGGTGCTGCTGTGGGTTTTACATAGAGCCCACAGTGACTCGACTCCATCTCCCGGAGCCTGTCACGTTGGAGCAAATGCTCCACACACCGCTCCATCCGGCTCCAGCGCTCACGGTCGCTGGCCGCCCGCGGCTGCTCAAAGTCGGACTCCTCTGAGTCCACGACTTTGATGGTTTTTTGTCTTGCCTTAGCGCCCGGCCGCGGAGTGGATCTGGCCGGTGCGGAGGCGACATCGGGCACAGCTGATCCCATTATAGGTGATTCAAGTGCCACTGGCCGCTGCTAGCCCACCAGCTTTGTCGCAGCCCGTTGGTTTCTCCACCTATAATCAGCATGGGAAAACACAAAAAGACCGCAGCTCTTACCTGCAGGTCCAGGTTTAAATTGTCGCTACGGGGGAACGTCGTTCCACCCGGCCTCCTGCCTTTTTCGACTTGTCAAAAGTCGACGGCCCCATTCTGAATAGTCTTCCGCCCGGCCGTGGTGTTCTGGCCGGCGCAGGACCAAAAGTCGGCACAGCTGATCCCTTACGGGGCTTGTGCCTTCAGCTGCTGCTGGCTCCCGCAACTTCGCGGTCCTTCCCAGCCAGCTTCACTCGCAGCACTTGTGGACACTATTTTGTCCAGCTTCCCCCCCCCTGTAAAAACAGCGCGGGGACAAAAACTACCGCAGAGTAAATCACTTACCTGCAGGTCGCGGTTTTAAACTTACCGCTGCGGGGGAACGCTCCACCCCGCCTGTCGTTTCGCAAGCGCGAAAGCGATATGGTACGCATGCGTTCAAAAGGGAACTGCAGATGCTGGAATATCGAAGGTACACAAAATTGCTGGAGGAACTCAGCGGGTGCGATATGGTACGCATGCGTCCTGGCGGGGTTCTTCACGTAGTCACTCACGTGACTCCGAAGTAAAATCTGAATAAACTTGCTCATAATGTGAGAACAATAATTGATTCAGAGCACAAAATCAGCCACTCAGAGTACAACCAGACACATATCCTGTCTGAAGGGCCTGAAGAAGAGTCTATAAGGGACATATGTCTGTGGAATTCTCTGCCTCAGAGGGCAGTGGAGGCAGGTTCTCTGGATGCTTTCAAGAGAGAGCTAGATAGGGCTCTTAAAAATAGTGGAGCCAGGGGATATGGGGAGAAGGCAGGAACGGGGTCCTGATTGGCGATGATCACATTGAATGGCAGTGCTAGCTCGAAGGGCTGAATGGCGTACTCCTGCACTTATTGTCTAATTGAGACAATGACAATAAATTTGAATACAATACAACAATACAATACAATATGGTCTATTGTCTATATGTCTGAAGAAGGGTCTCAATCCGAAACGTAACCCATTCCTTCTCTCGAGGGATGCTGCCTGTTCCGCTGAGTTACTCCAGCATTTTGTGTCTATTAACTAATATAGAATTTTTGTTTTGCTTGAGCTTTCACAGCATGTATGAACAAGTGTTAAAAGATGATAAATAGGTTATTCACTGGAGAAAATAGTTAAAATAGGAAAGAATTGCCCAAGGGTAAATATGAATAAATAAACTTTGAAAGATAAAGAAAGTTGGCATCATTCCGACCACAGCAGGTGAGCTCAGAGAGCCCGGGGGAGCTTATACCTTTACAGTCTACATTTGAGGAGCCATTGGGCATTGAGCTGCACGCTTACGGGCTTTCTGCACTCACGTGTGTGGTGAGCGAGGTCAAGTTATTCTCTCCTGTTAATCAAATCTGGGGAGCTATAGTCACCTAGCCATACAGTCATATAGTCATAGAGTCATAGAAACATAGTCACAGAGTCATAGGGTCATTCAGCATGGAAACAGGGCCTTTTGGCCCAACTTGCCCCCGCCGACCAAGATGTTTCATCTACACTTGTCCCACCATCCCGTGCTTGGCCCATATCCCTATATACCTTTCCTGTTCATGTACCTGTCCAAGTTCTTTTTATATGCTGTTATAGTACCTGATTCAACTCCTTCTTCTGACAGCTCGTTCAATTTCCCCTCCACCCTCTGTGCGAAAAAGGTTGCCCCTCAGATTCCTATTAAATCTTTCACCTCTCACCTTGAACCCATGCCCTCTGGTATTTGACTCCACTACTCTGGGCACAAGACTGTGTATTCACCCTATCTATTCCCCTCATGATTTTATACAACTCCATAACATCACCCCTCAGCCTCCTGGGCAAACTCTCCCTGGAACTCAGGCACCTCAAGTCGAGTAGCTTGAGTATAGTGCTCCGCTTCACTGACAATTACTGTCGGATTTTATCTGTGAACGTTGGGTAGACTAGTTGGGCAGGAACTCACGCATGATATAAAGGAATTTAATCTCTTAAACAATAGCCCATAACAATGAAAGTTCACCAACCTGAACATCAACTCACCCTCTCCACAGCTGCTGACTGATCAGCCAAGAAGTAAATTCTGCTAAAGTTTTGAAATTCCATTATCATTTTGAGTTAATGTTTGGGGCGGCACAGCAGCAGAACCACTTCCTCACAATGCCTCACGAGACCTGGGATCGATCCTGACCTTTGGTGCTGTCTGTGTGGAGTTTGCACCTTCTCCCTGTGACCCCGTGAGTCTCCTCCGGGTGCTCCCATTTCTTCCCACATCCCAAAGACGACGGGTTGGTAAATCAAAGTTAGACACAAAATGCTGGGGTAACCCAGCGTGACAGTCAGCATCTCTGGAGAGAAGGAATGGGTGACGTTTTGGGTCGAGACCCTTCTTCAGTCTGATGTCAGGGGTTGATAAATCAATTGGAGTTCAGTAAATTGTTCACAGTAGGGAGGTGTGGAGTAGAACATGCAGGGACTTGATGGGAATGTGGAGAAGATAAAATGAAAGTAACGTAAATTGGACCCTTGAAGCATGGGGGTAGAAGCTCTGTTTTTGTGCAGTTTGCACAATGTTTACTTTTGTTTTGTTTATTATTGTCACATGGTTGTGTTTAGTTTATTGTTAGGTGTATCGCAGTACAATGAAAAACGTTTGTTGCGTGCTAACCTGTCAGCAGAAAGAGAATGTCATGATTACAATCGAGCCATGCACAGTGTACAGATACATGATAAAAGGAATAAGGTGAATAACATTTAGTGCAAGAGGCACTCCAGTAGTCTGATCAAGGATAGTCTGAGAGGTTCCATGAGGTGGATAATAGCTCAGGGCTCCTGTCTAGTTGTTAGTAGGATGGTTCCAAGGTGATGTACCCAGGTACAGTGAAAACCTTTATGTTTGCGTGCTATCCAGTCAAAGAAAAGACAATACATGCTTGCAATCAAGTCGTCCACAGTGTACAATGGATAAAGCGTACACCATTTATCGCAGGATAAAGTCCGATGAAGTCTGATTAAAGGTAGTTTGATCTCATGATGCAGTAATGTGCATCACACAAGGAACTGTGTGAATCAGAAAGAAACACAGATCACAAATCTGACCCAGATGCTGCCTCGTTTCAGATGGATTAGAGATGTTTCAGGGGAATACCAATTAGGGGAATATTTTAGTCTTCCCTTAAAACACGTCAAATCCATCCGAAACCTAGCAACAGCTGGATCAGATTTGTGATCTGTGACTCTTATGCTTGCTTACTTCCATTCATTATTATTGAGATCAGAGGAAGTTATCCTCTATGGAATTAAAAAGTAATGTTATTTATACTCTTGTTTTAATAACTTGATTTAATCAACGGGGAAATAAATCTTGCATGGAAGTATTATAGTGGCACATATAATGCACAATGGAACTTCAACACAGTGTTCTCAATTCTGAGGATAATCTTGGATTTGTCCAGCAAATATGAAGCTATTTTAAAGAAATTATCATCACTGATTGTCTTTCCAACTATGAACTTGAAGCTGATGAACTCCAGGAGGTTTGCGTAGTGTCACACCAACTTTCAGCCAGTAGTTTAATAGCTAGCTGGACCGAACATTTAGTCTGACACCTCGGATCACACCTACTGCATCCATTCCATTCCGGCAGTGGATGTGTTAATTATCCACCCTGCCTTCATCTCCTTAGACAGGGTCATGGGGTGAAGAAGGGCTGACTTCCACACTAGTTCTGATGAGGCCAATATGGGAGCCACAAACTCTGCCAGCAGATGTGCCTTTCTCCTTGCCTGGCCTCCAGCTTGTTCTCTGGGAATCCGAGAGGTGAAACTCCACCGGGAGGTGTACTCCAGGAGTCACAATCTTCCCATTTTTCTGCAGTCATGCCCAACACAAACCAAACTTTCAGACTAAAGGTCTGATAAATCTGATTGTCTTTCAGCAGACAGGTTGAACGATTCTTTAATTCCCGTTTCAGTTTTAGTTTTTAGTTTTAGAGATGCAGTGCGGAAACAGACCCTTTGGCCCACTAAGTCCGCACCGACCAGCGATCCCTGTACACCAACACTATCCTACACAAACTAGGGACAATTTACAATGTTACCAAGCCAACAAGGCTTGGTGTGTGAGAGGAGACCAGAGCTCCCAGAGAAAACCCACGCAGGTCACAGGGAGAATGTACATAGAAGCATAGAAACATAGAAAACAGGTGCAGGAGTAGGCCATTCGGCCCTTCGAGCCTGCACCACCATTCAATATGATCATGGCTGATCATCCAACTCAGTGTCCCGTACCTGCCTTCTCTCCCTTTAGCCACAAGGGCCACATCTAACTCCCTCTTAAATATAGCCAATGAACTGGCCTCAACTACCTTCTGTGGCAGAGAATTCCAGAGATTCACCACTCTCTGTGCGAAAAATGTTTTTCTCATCTCGGTCCTAAAAGACTTCCCCCTTATCCTTAAACTGTGACCCCTTGTTCTGGACTTCCCCAACATCGGGAACAATCTTCCTGCATCTAGCCTGTCCAACCCCTTAAGAATTTTGTAAGTTTCTCCCCTTAATCTTCTAAATTTTAGCGAGTACAAGCCGAGTCTATCCAGTCTTTCTTCATATAAAAGTCCTGACTTCCCAGGAATCAGTCTGGTGAACCTTCTCTGTACTCCGTCTATGGCAAGAATATCTTTTCTGAGATTAGGAGAACAAAACTCCTAATGGCGAGTTCTCACGGTGCGACCTGAAGCAAGATGTCACCCGAGTGAAGTGGTCGTGGTCCAGCACGAGTTCCGCACGATAAAGTGTTCCCACGATAAAGAGTTCCCACGGTACTCGGCAATTCTGTCATTTGTGCGACTGACTTGTCCGTCTCCCGATCTTTCCCGTTAATCGTGAATGAACATCGTGGACTGTAGTGTAGTTAATCACGTGGCACAAATGATGTCACTTTTTTTTCACACGCTATATAAATATCCTCCGTTCGTAGAATTGTCTCATTTGCAGACATGCCTATACAAAGTTGGTTCGAGTACAGGCTGGTTGTTATTTTCATTGACGTGCTGTATGCATTAGCGCAACATGTGTATCGAAAACGCTTGCGTGAAGGCAGAAGGGTGAGATTAATTAAAAAGATAATTAAGAGGAAGTCTCACTGGGTTAAGCCCATGTTTCAACGGAGACCTCAATTAGGACAATATGAGCAACTGCTTAATGTGCTGTGCGAAGAGGATAAAAGTGCATTCAAAAACTTTGTCAGAATTTCACCCGAGCTCTTTAATGAGTTAAAGAATAATTTGAGACCTCATGCATAATTTATTTTATGGCTCTAAAAGAGATGATTCCCACTTCAAACGAAGAGGGTGTAAAAGCTGTCTGCCACTACTTTTACATTGCAGCTGCAGGGAACAGACAGACTTATAAGATAAATTAAAGGTGACTGCAAAAACAGCACTTTTACATCTGTAGCATTGTATGTTTTAAAATCATGGATAACATTAAATTGTTCTCCTGTACATAAACTAATATATTGTTATAGTTACTCACATGAGCACCGGGGATACTCAGCAGCCTTCGTCTCCAGCAGGTTGCGCTTTCTCTCCCTATTTCTATAATCCTCTCTGGATTTGTCATAGAGAATCTCATTGAATTGGTACCACTCCACCAGTTCACCCTCTTGTTCCCTGTTGAAGTTATATGGCTTTACCTTCTGCCATCTAACCTTTATGTTCTCGTCTGCTGAGAATATTGTGGAGGCAACAGCTACTGGGGAGGCAATCTCAAATCCACCTTGATCACCCTCTCCCTGCTCCAAGGAGCCCACAGGCAGTGGTATCTCTGGCATCTCCTCTTGCCTCTCCACCTGTCTCTCTTGCTGAGTTTCCTCCTCATTTACCTGCATGGCTAAAAACTTTCCGACTTTCTTTGACCCCTTTCTTTGCGATTTTCTGAGAGGCATCTCTGCAAGTCTTACTGTGAAAAAGATTCTCAAACAATGACAATTAGGTGGGACGTCCTCGATGGACACATGGTCCATTGGCGATATTGAGACCACCTCTTTTACTCACCTTATGTCCCTTCTGTCCAGCTTCCGGGTTTACCGTTCGCAGGAGTTCCCACGGTATTCGCAAGTGTCATTACGGATATCGCACGGATATCGCACTGGCATCTGCGACCATACAATGTTGCAACGCTGCTCAAGACACTCTTGGAGAAATTCCAAAATGTTTGAATTTTCTCCCGACCTTACCAAGTCACACGACTACCTGCCGTTAGCGCCACGGAGGTCCTCGGTGGTCCACGAATGCCGTACTGCTATCGCAGAAGGTTCCCACGATGTTAAATCTTGTTAGGTCTTGCTTCAGGTCGCACAATGAGAAAGCCCTTTTACAGACAGCAACTGTAGTCAGGATCGAACCTGGGTCTCTGGTGCTGCGAGGCTGCAACTCTACCGCTACGCCACCATGCCGTCTAAATTGTAGCGCAGTCAGGTTTATTTCATGAGAATAATAATCAGAGATTGAAACCTGTTTATTGTTTCTAAACTAAATGGGAAGCTTGAGAACATCAAGGACATGTTGGAAAACAGGGATGGATCCAATTAGTCTCCTTTGGAAATTCATTTTCTGCTTTTATTTATACAGGAAATATGTCACGGTGAATCTGGGAATAATCAGGATTCTCAGGCTGGGGTTTTGGAGTCCAAGACTGAGGAACTAATAACTACCATTACATAACAAAGAACAACTGCATAATAGATATACGTTTATTACTCGACTTGTTATGTTTCCATGGAACTAAAAGTAACAATTGGAAAGATTGTAGCCAATAAAAGATTTCAGTCGTAGCAAGAGGGGCCAATAGGAATCCACTTATTAAGGACCTGGGTAAAAAGTTAGCAATGTAATTAAAAGTTTTAAAGGTTATATGTGTAACTGCCAGAAGCCACCCATTCCTTCTCTCCAGAGATGTTGCCTGACCCGCTGAGTTGCTCCAGCATTTTGTGTCTGTCTCATAGCCCCTCCATTAGTGGCGGCGCCTAACGGCAGGGGCTCGACTACAGTCGTCTGTCTTTTTTTATTTTTGTCTTGTTAAATGTATGTCTTGAGTTAGTTTTTATTATTTTTTTTAGCTGTGTGTATGTGGGGGGTGGTGGGGGGGCTGTGGGGGAAACCGTTTTAAATCTCTTCCCTGTGCGGGGACCCGACTATTCCCTGTCGGGTCTCGGATGTCGTTGGGCCTAACATCGTGGAGCCGGCGGCGATCTCCGGCCGGGACTAACCTGAGGTCTCCAGTTGCAGAGCCTGCGGAACTGAGATCGTGGAGCTGGCCAACTTCGGAGCGGGAAGAGCTGTGGTGGCGTGCAGCTGCGACCCGAATTTTGGAGTTCGGAGGCACCGGCCGCAGACCCGGTGGACGGGAACATCGGGAGCTCGCAGGTCCCTGGTGGGAGACCGCTTTTCCGAGCTCCGCAACGGCGACTTCTCCCGCTGGAATCGCGGGTTTAAGGACATGGAGCCGGGGCCTAACATCGCCCGGCGTGGCTTAAACGGACTCAGGACTTACCATCGCCCGCCGGGGGCTTTAACATCGGAGCCCCAGTTCGCCTCGACACTGCAGTTGGACTGCTGAACCGCGGGAGATGGAACAAAGGGAAGAGATAAAGACTTTGCCTTCCATCACAGTGAGGAGATGTTGGAGACTCACTGTGATGGATGTTTATGTAAACTGTGTTAAGTGTGGGTCTTGGATTGTGTTGTAATGTAAAAAACTGTAGAAATGATATTTCGTTCAAACCTAGGTTTGAATGACAATAAATTGCATTCTATTCTATTGATGCACGTGTTTGTGCAACACATATGCAGTGAAGCAGAATAATGGGCCTGTCCCACTTAGGCAATTTTTCAGAGGGACAGCCAGCGACTGTCAGAATGGAACACACACACACACATCGCTTCCTTCACCAGCCCGTTATGCAGGCAGGGAACAGGGCAAGCGGGGTGGAGCGCTGTCTAAAAAATTCACACGGTGCAAAGCTAAGGTGAAACAGACACACACTGCGATGAACAGGAAAGTTGGCGCTGTAAATAGATGGCTAAAGCACAGTGTACTGTAAGTCCTTTAAAAGAGTGGGGGGGGAGGGGCAGAGGGAGGAGAAGGGGGGAGAAGGAGTGGAGACAACTTTTAAGAAGCCAGAGATACACGGCTGCGACTGCGAGTTTGAGTCGAAAGTTTGCCCTCGACTCAAACTCGCAGCATGGGCGACATGTTGTCCTAGGACTTCCTATGAGGTCACTGGAACTCTCCTTCATGCTCGAGGGAAGTTCCCGCATATTTGCGGCTTCAGTTTGGTCGTGGAAATATTTTCAGCATGTTGAAAAATGTTCCGCGAGTGAAAATAGTAAGATTAAACGAGAACTTACCAGTTTGAAGTTTGATCTGTATTTTATGAGGAGTTACGATGAGGGATTACGTGAAGAACCCGCTCAGCACGCATGCGCGGCATACTTCAAAGCAGCGGTGTGGAATCACAGATAGACACAGTTATTGGAGTAAACATAGTAAAGATAAGGAGACATCAATTTATGAATTTGACCCATATTATTGAGGGTGGGAGCGGAGGGCACGTAATCCCTCATCGTTACTCCTCATAAAATACAGATCAAACTTCAAACTGGTAAGTTCTCGTTTAATCTTACTATTTTACTTCGGAGTCACGTGAGTGATTCCGTGAAGATTTCAAAGCTCTGTGGTTTCAAACCGTGTAACAGTTATTACTACATCACTGCCGAAGTCTTTGAGGGAGGAAGTGTGTTATCGTAACCAACCAATGAATCTGTTTGTAGAAAAACACAATGGTATTTTTTAACAATAACAACAAAGAAATTAAATTGCTCCCCTGGGCTTAAATTAAATATTTGCACTGTAAAATCTTTCCTGCAAATAAAACAGGTTTTGCCAACGGCTTATTATAAAATTTCTGAACGGTCTTTCCCCCTACCATCCTGCTGTAGCCAGGATGTGGTTTATAGGCACGTCCATTCTTTTAGCCGTCGACGTGGATGCTGCCCTGGTGGAATGAAATTTGTACATGTTAGTTTTTATCCCAGCAGCTTTTAGCACCTGCTTGAGCCATCTCGAAATGGCTCGTCATCCGACCATAAGGTTTTTTTATGACTGACCCACAAGACTTTTCATCTCCCTCGATTATTTTGGTTGTGTCTATGTAGGATAATAGGGTCATGGCACATAACCGTGTTTCTGGCGGGTAAGGCCGGAATTCCACGACTGGATTAGGTGTTCCTGGTCTGCTCTGTTTGATAATTCCCTGGATAACTACAGAGATCTGGTCTGGAGCTGTGAGCATGGTGTCCAGTCACAATAGGTGTAGTGACTGGACCCTCTGTGCAGATACAAGTGCCATCAACATGAGTGTTTTGAGCATAGATGGTTCCAGATTGAGGGATCTGGCTGGTGGCCATCCCCTGAGGTATGTCAGGACCACACTGACATCCCATATATGGGTGTACCTTGGTCTAGGGGGTTAGAGTTGTAAATACCCTTCATTAGTTTGACCACCAGCTGGTGGGACCCCATGGCCTGTTGTCCTGGAGCTGGTTTTAAATAGACAGGCAGGGCACCTCTAGCTGTGTTGGTGGCTCTGTAGCTGAGTCCTTCATCGTGGTGAAGGTTCGCCAGGAATTCCAGTACGTTGGTAACTGTAGCAGTTGAGTAGGTGGTCCCTGTATCCAAGCAGTACTTCTCCCATTTTTTGATGCTGGACAAGTGCTGTTTTTTAGTGGATGTTCGGAGGGATGCTGATATGGTATCGACGGTTTGTTATGATAATCCCAGTCCCTGAAGTGGTTTGTGCAGAATCTGCAACCCAGGAGTTTGATTTTTTCATGGCACGGGTGGCTTGTGCCCGACACTGGGTGTTAATAACTCTGGGTCACTGGGGAATACCATCGGAGTTTCAACAACCATGTCATGAAGTATTGGGAACCATGGCTGCGTAGGCCAGTCGGGTACTATCAAAATACCTGAAGCAGAGTCCATTTGTACTGTGCGTAGTCCCCGACTGATGAGGCAGAAGGGAGGAAATGCATAGAAGAAGAATTTCCCCAATCCAGCGCGAACGCATCTACCGCTGCTGCCTCAGGGTCTGGTTCCCAAGCGACATACATAGGTACCTGGTGATTTAGCCTTGATGCAAATAAATCGATATCTGGCGTGCCATATTGCTTGATAACATTTGTGAGAAAGATTTTGGGGTTTTTAACATCCATTCGATGGTGTCATTAAATTTACATGACCTGGTGCCTGCCATTGTATTTAGCTTACCTGGCAGGTAAGTTACTGATAGCCAAATATGTCTTTGGACACACCATTGCCAAATTGTGTTGATCAACTTGTCGCATGATACCGATTTTATGTCGCCCATATGGTTAATGAAGGCCACCACTGTAGTATTATCTATTTATAACCGTACATGCAAGTGATGCATATTTATGCATATGCTTTTAAACCATAAAAGTCACCCAACACCTCTAGATAATGAATGCCCAGTGTAAGTGGTAATGATGATTCTGGGTTAGTCCATCTACTACTTGTGCTGGATATAGAGTTAGTTGCTCCCCAGCCTTGAGCACTGGCATCACTGACGTTTGGATAACTGACGTAGGGTTAGTGATGATAATAGGCTGAAAACTATGTCAAACGTTTTTTGCCCACCACTGTAGTTCTGATATTACTTTAGTGGGTAACTTCATGAAACGATCATAATGACCTGTATGTCGTTTTTGGTACAAAGGTCCGAATTATGTAGCCGGAAATGCCGCTACCATTTTCCCAATTACTCTGTTACTTGTCGAGTAGTTGGTAGTTTGTTGACCATTAAATTGTTGCATGATTGTGCCAATTCAACTATGTTGTCTCTTGGCAATGTTACAGTCACGTAGACTGAATTAATTGTGAAGCCCAATTAGTCCATGATAGTGGATGGCTTCAACTTAGATTTATCTATTTGTAAGACAACCCCACGGTTTCGAATAACTGTTTGGTAGGTGAACAGCTAACATAGTCAATTTCATCGTCTTGCCTACCATTTAGGATATCATCAAGATATGCCATGACAATATGTTTTTGTCTTCTGAATATTGCCAGAGCTGGTTTTAGTGTCTTGGTGACACTCTTGGGCTGATGTGAACCCATTGGGTAACGCTTTAAACTGCTATAGCTGCCCCATCCAGGTAAATTTCAGGTATCTGCGATGATCCTTGTGAATGGTACTAAATAGTAAACATCTTTAAGATGAATGCTTGCCATGAAGTATCCTTTGGAATTTAGTTGTTTGGCAGTAACAACCGGTTCCATTTTGAAATGTATATACTTAACAAACATATTTAGCGAAGTTAAGTCAATGATGATGCGACATCCACCATCTTTTTTGGGTTTAGTGAATATATTTGATACGAATTGCAAGGGTTCTGGTTTTCCCATGATACCCTTTGTAATTATTCTCACCAGTTCAGCTTGTCCCTCTTGTTTCTTTAACAGAGAGGGGAAAAATACCCTCTGGGGTGAATGTTGACCTGGTGGCAATTTTTCTAGTATGAATTGTATTTGTATTCACTAATGCCATTGAGTATATACTGATCACTCGTGATAGACTCCCATGTGTTAGTATTACTCTATATACTGGTAGGAACCAGACCCACCTACCTCCATGGTTATGGGTATTCTTCTGTTTCCTGCCGGTCCAACGAGTGTTGCACGTCGTCTGACGTGGCGGTGACGTTGGGGGGTGGCACATTTTCCATGGGGTCCGCTCTGGGCCCTGGTCTAAAGAAGACTTTCGGTGATAGAATGCGGACCCCGAGTTTTCATCAGTCCCATATGGTAGACGTTGACTGATGGACGCGATGGGGTGCTGCTGCGTAGGAATTACGGTTTTTGGTTTGCTCGTCCCGGCCCTGCCCTGCCCTCATGAGCCGAAAGTTTTGTAAAACCTCTTGCATGTCCTTCATATGCTTTCTGAGGTTTTTGCCAAAGAGCAGTGGGTCTGGCTCAGTGGCTGGGGTATGCACAACCCCGCAATGTAGGATTTTATGGCAGGTCTTATGACTTGTTTACGAAGGTTGTGGTCATCTCCGTATTTGTCCATGGAACGAGGAAAACGATGTGATGGCTGACGTCAGGCTTTTAACGGCCTCCTGCACGTGGCGTTTCCACGTAGCTGTCCACAACACCTAGCAGCTCTTCCTGTTCCTGCACCCCTTGCATACTCCCGAGATCTTCAGCCATTGCCCCTGTCACCAAAGCTATCCTCTGGAAAGGAGGAAGCAATGGACAGTGCACAAGGCACTGTGGAGGGAGTGCCTGACCCCCCTCTGCGAGAGCGCCCCTCCTGGGGTGCACCTCGATGGAGCTCCTGCTCCAAGAGCCGCTCCATGCGGCTCAGGCGGCTGTCTCTCCCCCGCCTGGGTGGAGAGACGTCCCCGTCCGACAAGTCGGAGCCACCGGCCGGACGCCTCTTCCATGGCTTTACAACCAGCCCGCTGCTCAGGCGCTAGCGGGCTGGGCTCGGCGCGGTGTCGGGGTATAGCGGACCGCCCGGTAAGCGGTCCTACCGCCTTGTTGCTGCCCCCGCGAGATGGAACGCTCCTCCGTGGAGTCGAGCAGGGGTCAGGTCTGTTCAGGCGGCTGTCTTTCCCCCCGTGCGGGTGGAAAGACGTCCCGTCCGATAAGTCGGAGCCACCGGCCGGACGCCTCTTCCGTGGCGGTACTTCCAGCCCGCTGCTCAGGCGCTAGCGGGCTGGGCGCGGCACGGTGTCAGGATAGCGGAGCGCCGGGTAAGTGATCCTACCGCCTTGATGCTGCCCCCCAGATGGAACGCTCCTCCGTGGAGTCGAGCGGGGGACAGGTCTGTTCTGTTGCTGGCCCCCCCCCAGATGGAACGCTCCTCCGTGGAGTCGAGCGGGGGACAGGTTTGTTCTAGAGCCTTTCTTCTCTGCCGGACAGCAGAAGGCTCCCTGTGAAAGAAAAACCCGACGTCAGCTTACCTGATGGTCCGTTCTTTCACCTCCATAGCGGGAGCGCCTGACTCCCGCTGTGCCGCTGTTGCTCTGCTGGATGTAATGCCGCGCATGCGTGCTGAGCGGGTTCTTCACGGAATCACTCACGTGACTCCTAAGTAAAATTGGTCGGCATGGCTCGTTTGAACTCGTAGTGCAGTGGAGTGGGGTCGCTATGTAGTTACAGGCAGACGAGGACGCCTTAGGCAATCTCCTTCGTTGACCGAGCATTTTAATTGGCTCATTGGAGTTTTCAGGACCAAGGAAAACCAACCGGTAATGTAAAATGCCCGCTAAACTTTATAATAAGTTGTCTGGCTTCTTAAAAGTGTCTAAACTGCTTCTCCTCCACTTCTCTCCCCTTCTCTCCCCTTCTCTCATACCCCCCTCCCCCCTCTTTTACCTTCCAGTTCATCGCGGGCGTGAATTTCAGACAGCACTCCCCCGCTTTCCCTGGCCTCCGCCTTTGCGATGTGTTTGTTTTTTTGTGTGTGTTTGTGTGTGTGTGTTTGTGTGTGTGTTTGTTTTTGTGTGTGTGTGTGTGGGTGTGTGTGTGTGTGTGTGTGTGTGTGTGTGTGTGTGTGCGGTCGGTCAATCCAGCTTGTGGTTTCATCGCTGACGGTCGATCCAGCTCGAGGTTTTTCAGGCGAGTGCCCTCGAGCTTGAAGGTCGAAGACAGTTGACTGAAAGGTCGCATCAGTGGGACAGGCCCTTTATTTCGCCCAATGAGCCAATGAAATTCACCGGCCAGCACCAGCTACAACCTACGAGAACCTCCGAGAACCTTCGTCCTCCTGGCAATCCATTAGGACCTCCTGGTGACCCACCTACGGCTCGAGAATTCTCGCTACTCTCCATTGCAGCTTCATTCTAGTCGCCGCTAATTTTTCAACGTGGAAAAATTCACGGTGACCATAATGAGGCCGCGACTAGTTCCCAGAATGCGGGAACCCCTCATGACCATGAAGGCAACTCCCCGGCAACCACCCGCGAACAGGTGGCGATCATGTGGCAACTGCATAGTCTCCTGCAGTCGCCTAAAAAGTTGCCTAAGTGGGACAGGCCCATAAGACAGTGAAGGTGGAGGTGGAGGGTGTTCGGCTCAGAAACCGACACTCTCAGCGAGGATCCCACTGACAGAAAACTCGTTTTATTCAGCTTCACCAGCTTGGCCCTAGGATGAGGCACAGGCTGGGATCAATATTTTACCAACTGCTAGGATTACAATAATCATTGGAATCTTTCATTCTTTCAGAATAAGAATTATAGTTACTAGAGTTACTGTGACAGGGTGAGATGTAAGTGGGAGGAGTGGAGTCGTTCATTGAATCGTCTGAGCTCAGTGATGGTCAGACGACTGCAATGTGCCGTTGAGATGCTACCCTCAAGATATTGAGTGAGAAGGATCAGCACTGAATTAAAGTGGCAAGTTTGAGAAGCTGGGGAAATGGTCAGTGTCTGAATAAAGGCATCACAAAGACTGGCAGAAGGTACAGAAGCGTGAAAACGCACCACTCCAGATTCAGTGACGTTTCTTCCCAGCTGTTATCAGGGAACTGAATCATCCTACCGCACCTAGAGATCAGTCCTGAAGTACCTCGTTGGTGAACCTCGGATTATCTTTGATCGGACTTTACAGGCTTTACCTAAACGTTATTCCTCTATCATGTATCTATACACAGTAAATGGCACAATTGTAATCATGGTTTGTCTTTCCGCTGACTGGTTAGCACATAACTAAAGGTTTACACTGTACCTCAGTACACGTGACAATAAACTAACCTGAAACCTAACTGAAACTGATGGAATATTAGCCAGGACGCCTTTTTACTTTAGGAAGTGGGCCACCCTAGGTGTCTGTTGATGTCGATGGGATCTCACCAAATTTCGACACCAAATCAGTGAGATTGCATCTCTGACAGTGCAGGCTCCCCTCAGTGTAGGACTGAGGTTTCACAATGGATCATGAAGTCCAACCTTGGATTGTTTATTTTGAAGCCCCAGCCTTTCACCTGAGAGACATTAGACTACCACTGAGCCAAAACTAACATCACACCACAACAAAGGGTGCAAGCTCACACAATTATGCCTCAAGTGATAGTATTAAATACTTTATTTTACATTATTTTTTTCCCGTACGCAGCATACAGTAATTTAATGACTTCTCGAGGAAACAATGTTTGAAGATAAACCACATCTGTTCCACATCACTGTGGGGTGCTGCTACTTGCTGTGGTTTATTTAGATCATACAATTTGCCAAGCTAGGACTGTGAAAAGGTTTCTACTGTAAACAAATATCATATTGTTGTAATAAAAATGACATACTCTCTCCCAAAGGAAACGCTTAATTTGAAGTAGGATGTCTGCCCTGAAATTAGCTTTCAATTTACTTTGCTTTCATTTTTATCGACCACTTGTCACGTGTTTAAAAGAACCATCCGTTCTCAGGAGTGGCTTGGTCTATCCAGCTGAAGGGTTATTTTAAAGGGAGTCTCATAAGATAGCAAGAACATCCCTGCCCCTCTCTGACTCAATTTTATGCAACACCTTGTTTACCAGGATGTAATTGATCAAGTATGTCTCCTGAAACAAAGTGATGTTGATCACTGAGAATGTCGTGATGGAGCCAGGAATTTCTTGGGGTGATAATACTGGTTCTGGCCAAATTCACGTGCTCTTGAGAATAAGAAGCAGATGCAAGGATAGTCCATCTATGGCCGGGGCTTGCTGAGTGGCAGATGCCAGCACATCTGTCTGTCCGCTCCATCACTGGGCTTGGAATGCAGACGTGATGTCCACGTGCGCTGTGCTTCTGGGTCACTACACTGCGAGCTTCTCTTCTCACTTCACCAGCTTAGTTTGGTTTAGTTTAGAGACACAGCCCACTGAGTCCGTGCCGTCCAACAGTTAAACTGATCTCATGATCCACATCCCTCTATTCCTTGCATTTCCGTGTGCTTATCTAAAAGCTTTTTAAAAACCACTATCGTATCTGCCTCCACCACCATCCCTGGCAATGTGTTCCAGGCCCCCACTAATCTGTGTATCAAAGACTTGCCCCATACACCTCCCTTGAACTTTCTGCCTCTAACCTTAAAGCTATGCCCACTAGCGTTGGGCATTTCCACCCTGGGAAAAAGGTTCTGATTGTCTACTCAATCTAAGAATTTAAATACTTCTATCAAATCTCCCCTCAACCTCCAATATTGCAGAGGAAACAATCCAAGTTTATCCAACTTCTCCTTGCAGCTGATAAAGGTTGATCCAGGCTCTAATCCAGGCAGTATTCTGGTAAAACTCTGCTGCACCCTCTCCAAAGTCACTTCAAAGGATACGTGGAATGAGCTGCCAGAGGAGGCGGTTGAGGCAGGTACTATAACAGTATTCAAAAGACATTTGGACAGGTACATGGATAGGATGGGTTTAGAGAGATATGGGCCAAACACAGGACGGGTTGGGCCGAAGGGTCTTTGCCTGTGCAGTATAAATCTATTGCTGTGAGCAACCCCAAACTACCTGCTCACCCACCCCATCGGTCTCCTCGTGAACCTTTGGAAGAGTCAGTGGCCCCCCCTGCGACATCTGCAGCTACGCCAGGTCTTACAGAAACAGAGTGCAAGCGAGTCACCCTTGATACTTGCCAAAGAAGATGTCTGTTGCATAAATATTGGCTGTCGGACCATTGCAAAGTGCGCTGTTTAATGTAACACGAAGTGTCCCCACCTCTCCACTTCAGATCCACCATCTGTCGGACATGTGTTAATCAGGAGAAAATCAGCTGGTCATTGCCCAGGCACCTTGGGGAAATCATTAACCGTTGCGTGGGAGAATATTTCATTCAGGCATAAACCCCACTGAAACATGGCAAAGGTTAGGGGAGATATTAGTCAGGCAAAGATGCATTAAGATGGGAAGTGTGCAGAGAAGATTTACAAGGATGTTAGAGAACATAGAACAATACAGTACACGAACAGACCCTTTGTCACAATGTCTGTGCCAAACATGATCTCCAGACCAAGCTTTATCTGCCTGCACATACCATATCTCTACATTCCCTGCATATCCACATGCCACTCTAAAGCCTCTTAGACGCCATTATTATATCCACCTCAACCACCACTCCTGACAGCGGGTTCCAGGCACCAAACACCCTTCTGCCTTGCTAGAACTCGAGGGCCTGAGCTCTAGGTTGGTCAGGCTAGGACTTTATTCCTTGGAGCACAGGAGGCTGATGGGTGATTTTATACAGGTGTGTAGGATTATGAGGGGAATAGATAGGATGATGGCACAGAGGTTTTTACCGAGGGTCTGGGAATCAAGAACCAGAGGACATGGGTTTACGGCAAGATTGAATAGGAACCTGAGAGACACATTTTTTCACACAGTCGGGTATATGGATCCAGCTGCCAGAAACATCCTAACATGGTGCTGGCTATACACTTCCAGGATTAGTGATGAAGGACCAGGAATCCACAATCCCATCCTGAAACCTGTGATTGGGGAAAAGCAGGATGTTGAGTTGCGGACAACCCTTACGTTGCCTTTTCACTCCCGTGACCGGAATTGCACCAGTGTTCACAAGGATCTGCAGATGCTGGAATCTTAAACAAAACACAAAGTGCTGGAGGAACTCAACGGGTCAGGCAGCATCCATGGAGGGAATGGACAGGCGACATTTCAATTCGGGAACCCTTCAGCGCTTCCCATAAAACTGCGGAAGATGTCTTTGAAAGCCAGCTAAGCGATGAAAGAGGGAGCTTGAAGAATCTAGTTGATCCGACCGGTGCTGGGAGCCTTGTGTCCATCTAACATTATCTGATCTCTAAGCCTCTTCCTAATTATTGACAAATGCCCAGGAAACCTTCTCTGCTTCAGTAAGTCCTTTTCCTCATTGTGAAGACAAGTTCACCATTACATCGTCCGGATTCAATCATAGGTGAGTCTACGTTTCCACTACATGGCACGAAGATTCGAGGATTTGAAGTTTGAGGTTCTGATGATGACTGACTCTGTGGAGAGAAGTCCTCAAAAAAAATTAAGAATGGATAAATTTAACTTTGGCACCAGTACTAAAAAGCTGTCAGCCAGATTTTTCGCATGTGTTTATATGTCTTGTTTAAACAATGGCAACATTGTACTCTATCTGTAGATAAACTAAACTATATTAGTTGCAGATCCTTTTATTTTTAAAGTTGATTTTCCTGTTTCTCTTCCATGGGAGTTTTAACTACTGTGGTACAGCACCCTGAGGACCAGTGAGCTCAATGTGCATGGGTACTAGGGATGTGCAGGTTTCTTACTAATAACAGGAGCAACACCAATCTCCTCCCCTACACCCTCCTTCATTCGACAGGATTGAAAAGAATGGAGAGTGGAGCAGAATTTGAGTTTAGTTTAGTTTATTGTCACGTGTACCGGGGTACAGTGAAATGCTTTTTGTTGCATGTTAACCAGTCAGAGGAAAGGCATTACATGTTTGCAATGGAGCCATCCACAGTGTACATGATACATGATATAGGGAATAATGGGAATAATGTTTAGTGCAAGATAAAGTATAGCAAAGTCCAATCAAAGATAGTCCGGGGGTCTCCAATGAGGTAGATAGTACCTCAGGACTCTCTCTAGGTGTTGGTAGGATGGTTCAGTTGCCTGATAACAGCTGGGAAGAAATAGTCCCTGAATCTGGACGTGTGTGTTTTCCCATTTCTATATCTCTTACCTGATGGGAGAGGGGGAAGAGGGAGTGGCCGGGGTGCAGCTCATCCTTGATTATGCTGGTAGCCTTGCCAAGGCAACGTGAGGTTTAGATGGAGTCTATGGAAGGGAGGTTGGTTTGTGTGATGGTCTGGGCTGTTTCCACAATGCTCTGTAATTTTCATGCGGTTTCTTGCAAAGGTTTAGTGGGATGATTGGATTTCTCTTACATCATAGATCCCTTGTGGTAGCATACAGATCTGCCCCTTCCCAGATGTAGACTAGATCGCCCAGTCATAGTTCTGATCACCGCTCGGTGTTGGTGAAAAGACACCTCCTCTACAGGCGGGTCTGCTGACGCTCATGTTGCTTGGATGACAGTGCGCACACTAAGCAAGTCTTTATTTTCTCAGGCTAAACTCTGCAAGGGACCATGTGCAGTGATAGCTGCATCAGGTTTCTGAAGGAGGGAACTGCTGCTTTTCACTATTGAGCTGTTTGGGAGAAGAGCCAGTTGAAGTGTTGGAATTAGCCCAAAGGATGGGATGGACCCTTGTTGGAGAGTGAGTCATGGGAGCCAGCTGTCAGATGTCCCCTTTGGTGGAGGCCCAGAGGATCTCTCGTGATCTTCACTTCTGTTATATAATCCATCTTGCCTCAGGTCACACATACAAAAGAAAATGGTAGCATCAAAGAACTGCAGATGCTGGTTAATGCACAAAAAGACAAAGTACTGGAGTAAGTGAGCATGGTGGGGCTCCTATCCATCCTAGAGTCATTCAATCAAGTGTTCACTTTGCATTTATTTCTATTATACCTTTGCATAAAGCAATCCATGCATTTGCAGTCGCAGCAGTGGGATTAGATGGAAAACCTTCAGTACATGAACTATTTGGTATATGGAGTCATGGAGTCAAACAGCACAACTTGCCCACTCCCAACCAACTTGTCCAATCTGCACGAATCCCATCAGCCTGTATTAGGCCCATATCCCTCTAAACCCATGTACCTAGGGTCAGGCAGCATCTCTGGTGAAAAGGAATAGATGACATTTCGGGTTCTTCAGACTGAGGGCAGAGGAGAGGGAAACTAGAGGTATGAAAAAGCACAGGACAAATCAGAGCCAACACTGATGACCAAGGAACGGTGGAACCCACAATGGTCCATTGTTGGCTGTGGAAGAGGTGATAATGAAGGGATACCAACAGTGAAACACTGCAGTACATCAGAAGGCACGGATCCTGCTGTGTGGTCCAGGGAGATTTGCCTCCCTGTGTCTGTCTGGCTCAAATGGCAGCATTGCATTGAAGACAGAGCAGAGAACAACCCCAAGGGCACAGTCCCATTATGTTCATTCCTCCATATTATTTGGGAACTGTGACATGACATTGATTAATATACCAGAGTCCAGCCCAGGTATGGTGCTGCATCAGATTCATTACCAAATTCTGTACAGACACAAAAAGACAATGGCTTTAGTTTGAAAATGACTGTTAACATTCAGGACGGCATGGTGTTGCAGCAGTAGAGTTGGTGCCTTACGGCGCCAGAGACCAGGGTTCGATCCTGACTACGAGTGTCGGTCTGTATGGAGTTTGCATGTCCTCTCCGTGACCGCATGGGTTTTCTCCAGGTATCTCGCCGGTTTCCTCCCACACTCCAAAGATGTAGAGGTTTGTAGGTTAATTGACTTGCTATAAAAAAAAATGTAAAATTGCCCCTAATATGTGTAAGATAGTGTTAATGTGTGGGGATCGCTGGTCGGTGTGGACTCGGTGGGCCAAAAGGTTTATTTCTGTGCTGTCCCTCTGAGCTAAACTAAACTAAACTAAACTAAAAGGATGACGGAAAAAGACAAATGATTTAGTTTGAAAATGTCTGTTAACTTTCAGCTCCTGAGCATCTTTCTAAGTGAACACGAACTTCTCTCAACCTCCTGCTGCCAAATATCAGTCTCCAGTCCGTGGGAGGTTGGGGGAAATCTCAGCGGTTCCTCTTTAATAAATTGCAGGATATTAATATAATTGCTCTGGGATGCCGAACATCTAAGTGTTGTGTAAAAGAGCCTGGGAAGGTTGGCGTATAAAACCTGTTAACAACAGTACTCTGTGTATGCTCAAGACGTGCAGGTGGCACCAGACATCAATAAACAACCAGAATTATGGCTCCAAGTGCTTAAAGTGCATTTAATATCCCCTTCACCATGAAAGATAATCCATATCCTTGCTAATTGAGGCAGTGCTCTGTGTGTCGACCAAAGGGTGGCAATGACATCCGTAACCATGTGTCCCACAGGTGTGTGCAAAGGTTTTCATGTGGGCTAGAGGATGGAGCTGTTCTCCCTGGGCATCTTCTCTCAGCTCCTGCCATTCGAAACGATACGATATGATAGAACTCTATTTATCCCAGGAGGGAAATTAGTCTGCCAAATTGGTCTAAAACACAACAAGATACATAAAATTAAAGTGACACGTGGAAAGTGGGATGTGCAAAGATTGGGAAGGAGGGAAGGGGGAGGGGAATGGGGAGGGGAGTCAGTCCACCCCATGACAGAAGATGGGGGGGGGGGGGGGGGAGGAGTTGTACAGTTTGATAGCCACAGGGGAAAAGGATCTCCTGTGGGGTTCTGTACTGCATCTTGATGGATCCAGTCTGTTGCTGAAGGTACTCCTCATGTTGACCAGTGTGTCAAGGAGGGGGTGAGCTGCATAGTACAAGATGCTCTGCAGTTTGAGGAGCATCCTCTCCTCCCAGACCACCTCCCTTGAATCCAACTCCGCCTCCTGGACCGAGCCAGCCTTCCTGAAGTTCAGGAAGTTATCCATCCACTGCAGTAAATCACGTCATCATCTTCATTAATATGTCTACTCAGCGCTTTTCTTGTGGATATAAATTAAGCTACATTTATCAACAACTTTTTCCACATCAATATGCTCGCCTTGTTTGTTTTAATTGTGTGACCGTTCAACTTCTAATTTAATAAACTGAACTAAAAAAGTATAATATCAGGGCATGTTTAAAAATTAAAAATTCGAACAATGTTAAAATCTAGTCTTTGGCCATTTAGAGGTGACGGTATGTCATAGACAATAGACAATGGACAAGAGACAATAGGTGCAGACGTAGGCCATTCGGCCCTTCGAGCCAGCACCGCCATTCAATGTGATCATGGCTGATCATCCCCAATCAGTAACCCGTTCCTGCCTTCTCCCCATATCCCCTGACTCCGTTATTTTTAAGAGCCCTATCTAGCTCTCTCTTGAAAGCATCCAGAGAACCTGCCTGCACTGAGGCAGAGAATTCCACAGACTCACCACTCTCTGTGAGAAAAAGTGTTTCCTCGTCTCCGTTCTAAATGGCTTACCCCTTATTCTTAAACTGTGGCCCCTGGTTCTGGACTCCCCCAACATCGGGAACATGTTTCCTGCCTCTAGCGTGTCCAAGCCCTTAACAATCTTATATGTTTCAATGAGATCTGCTCTCATCCTTCTAAAACTCCCTCTCATCCTTCTAAACCCCAGCTGCTCCATTCTCTCAGCATATGACAGTCCCGCCATCCCGGGAATTAACCTAGTAAACCTACGCTGCACTCCCTCAATAGCAAGAATGTCCTTCCTCAAATTAGGGGACCAAAACTGCACGCAATACTCCAGGTGTGGTCTCACTAGGGCTCTGTACAATTGCAGAAGGACCTCTTTGTTCCTATATTCGATTCCTCTTGTTATAAAGGTCATACTGGTACGTTCTGTCACAAAAAATAAATATTGTGTCCTTTCTTTAAAGTAACAATCAGTCAAAGAACTGGATAGAGTGGACAAGGAGAGGATGTTTACACTATTGAGAGAGTCTAGGACCAGAGGACGTAGCCTCGGAATAAAAGGACGTACCTTTAGAATAGTGATGAGAAGGAATTTCTTTAGCCAGAGGTATAGTATAGTATAGTATAGTATAGTAGTTTAGTATATTTCTAACATCGTTTCCCTAATGATCCCATTGTCACTGGCAGAAGAGGGCTCTGCCCAAGCCGACAGCCTGCCCCATATCAGGGGTTACATCCACGCATGGGTGGTATTAGAGAGGGACTACACATAGTCCACGGGCACCCTGGGGGATTTCCGGGACCACTGGGCACTGCGGGGGGTGGAATGTATCCTTAATAATGATGATGATATTGTTGTTTAAGAGTGTATTTGACATTTAAGAATATTTGTTTAGATAATTGGGTGATTTTGTATAAACGAGTTTGGTATCTTGATAAACACAAGGAATCATGGGATTTGTCAAAGGTCATTCGGGATAAAAAATAGCGAACGCAGCGCTGTATAAACTGTGTATAAATAGTTCACTATTCTGCCAGGGAATTAATCTAGAATTCTATCAACTCAATAGCTTCCTTTCTTGTTCTGCTGTTCATACACGACTTACACAGTCCCAGTTCTAGTTCAGTTCATTAATCTGCAATTATGAGATATTCAAAAAGTTAAATAATTTATTATTTTCATTTAATCCTTAATGTGTTTGCTACTGAAATAAGAAAATATTACACGTTGAAACATTTTCGTATCTTTATTCATAATTTATGTGTAAAAGTATATTTAATCTGAGGCAGGCAGCGACTGTATCAGTGTGATGTGGGCTGATGCTTTACCTACAGGCGGTGTGAATGTACCGTTAAGGCAAAGATTAATCTCCGAGGAAAATGAGTACAGGGTTGGCCTGTGAAGGAGCCGCCAATCTGATATAAGGCAGTTAACGGGACCTGTTCTCGCTCTCTTTGAAGGAGGCACCGCCCACCCCAGTGTTCCCTAACAGACTAGAAACCAACCCCAGTGGTTAAAGCGACAGCATCTTTATTTCAGCCAACCCACCTTGAAAGTTTAACCAGCCTGTTTGAATCCAATCTGAACTTTCCAACCTACCCCCCACACAGCACATTCTCCTCGTTTCCTTCAATCCAGAAAGGTTGTTTAGATAGGAATGTAAGGACTGTCTCATATTGGTTGACCACTCAACTTGTAATTCGTGCAACACAATATCGAATTTGAATGGCTGTGACTCAGGCAAATGCCTGGGATTTGATAATTGACAGGTCCGTTCCAGGCATTCTTGCGTTTTCAAGGCTGGTGCTGTATTGGGTCAATAATTTAAATAGATACAAGTGTGGATTTGTGCAGCCTGGAGCTTGCTGTGGCCTACTGCTGACATATTTGACGGAAAAATTTATTTATAAGTCGAATTGAAATGAATGCGCAGGCCCGTACACACACAGTAGCTCACCTTGCGAGAATGTTTATCCCGAATGACCCATGACCTGGGTATGCGCAGTTGAAATTCCAAACTCACTTATTATGCTGGTGGGTTTGGTTGGTATTGTTTTGTATGTAGAAATTATTATTGTAATAATTGATTCAATTTATATTTGGATTTAAAAAAAGGCATTGTCACGGCCACACTTGCGCTTCTTAGACTCCTTGTGGATGACATTAAAACATTTGCATTTTGTAGTTGATTTGCATCCTCAGTGAGTTGGTGGGGGTGAGGTGTGGGGGTAGGGGAGTTGGGGACCAAGGTTGGACTGGGGAGAAGCAGGGGTCCTGGGAATGTGGAGAAACTGGCCAATTCTATGATCAATCTCCATCCTTTGCATAGAACATAGAACAGTGCGGCACAGGAACAGGCCCTTCAATCCACAGTGTCTGTGCTGAACATGATGCCGTTAAACTCATCTAATCTGCCTGTACATAATCCATTTTGTTCTATTCCTTGCATTTCTATGTGCTTATTTGAAAGCCTCTTAAACACTCTCCTATCTGCCTCCACCAACACTTTCCTGTCACCCACCACTCTCTGTAAAAAAACTTGCCCCGCACATCTCCAATAAACCTTCCCCCTGTGCTCTCTGGTGTTGGACATTTCCATCCAGGGGGAAAAGGTTCTGACTGTCTACCGTATTTATGCCTCACATAATTGTATATACTTCTGTCAGGGCACTCCTCAATCTCTGGCGTTCCAGAGAAAACAATCCAAGTCTATCAACCTCTCCCTGGAGCTGAGACAGGGAGAATCCCTTCGTTGAATCCATGTTCCAGCCAGCAGTCCGCTGTCCGTGTGCTGGGAGCTTCGGTGGAGTGAAACCTACAGCAGTGCCCCTGTGGGGAGAGTCGTTGGTAACCCTGAAACACTGCTGTCCTGCCAAGTTCGAGGAATGTGACCAAATCTGTGTGTATAACTTATAATGATTGCACCTTTAACCCATTGGGCACTACAGCAGGCTATTTAGAGGACACCAAATATGACCCAGGGAAGGCAGAAGTCGCAGATCGTGAGGCTCTAGTCCCCCTCCCTCCCTCCCTTGTGCAGGGGTTAATGTTGTACCGGCTGCAGTAAATACCTATGTAGCAGAGTTAATGTCTATGATCCCCCTCGGGACCATCAAAGCATCCCCCTGAAGTATACAGTTTCTCTTGTTTAAACATTGTGGCAATTCAATCAAAAAAAAAATTCCTTACCTCCACTTTCCTGTTCAAAAATGTATCTGCAGTGAGCTCCTCCGGGCACACGTTTTACAGAACTGACATTTCCCTGCAAGTGAATTGGAATGATGGACATTATTAACGGGAACAGTTTTAAATTATAACTTGGACAATGTGGACAAAGTAATGCCTAGAAAGGAACTGCAGATGCTGGTTTACACCGGAGGGAGACACAAAGTGCTGGAGTCACTCAGCGGGTCAGGCAGCATCTCTGGCGAAAAAGGAATAAGGTGACGTTTCGGGTCTGGGAACCTTCTTCAGACAAAATAGTGTTTGGGATTGCTCTGGAAATTCTGATGAGGTGTCATAATTTTTTTTCTTACGACTGAGAGTCAGGGGAAAGGGAAACAAGAGATGTAGACGGCGATGTGCAGGAAGGAACTGCAGATGCTGGTTTACACCGAAGATAAGACACAAAATGTTGGAGTAACTCAGCGAGGCAGGCAGCATCTCTGGAGAGAAGGAATGGCTGATGTTTCGGGTTGAGACCCTTCTTCATACTGACGATGATATGGAGAGATATAGAACAAATGAATGAAAGATGTGCAAAGAAGTTACGATGATCAAAGAAACGTAGAGCTCCACGAGATGCTGTGTCCCCCGCTGAGTTGCTCCAGCTATTTGTGGCTATCTTCGCTTTACAGCAGCATCTGCAGTTTTTTCCTACACATTTTTTAAATTCCCTGCAGGCAATGTGGGAAATGCATTAAATTAATAACTCTAGGTCCATATCTCTCGCAGAGACAGGTAGAATTCTGACCTTCCAATGGCCTTGTTCTATTCCAGCGCTTGTATGCAGAGTGCAGCTCAGTCTTAAGGGGCTTTCCCACTGCTGTGACCTAATCTGCGAGTTCAGATGAGTTTGCCCTCGACTCAAACTCGCAGCATGGTTGACACGTGGTCCTAGGAGGTCACTGGAACTCTCCATCATCCTCGAGGGAAGTTCCCGCATACTCGCTGCCTCAATTTGGTAGAGAAAATTTTTTCAGAATGTTGAAAATTTTTCCGTGCGTAAAAATTGTTCGGCATGGTTCTTTTGAACTCGTAGTTCAGTGGGGTGGGGTCGCTATGTAGTTACAGGCAGTCGAGGGCAGCCGTAGGCAATCTCCTTCACTGACTGGGCATTTTAATTGGCTCATTGGAGTTTTCAGGACTAAGGAAAACTGACTGGTAATTTAAAATGCCCGTTAAACTTTATTATAAGTTGGATGGCTTCTTAAAAGTGTCTCCATTCCTTCTCCCCCCCCCCCCATTCTCCCACCTTCTCCGCCCCACCCCCCCCCCCCCCCCCCCACGCTCTATAAAGGACTTACCATACACTGTGCAGCCGTCTTTTACCTTCCTGCTCATCGCGGGTATGAATTTCAGACAGCGCTCCCCCACTTTCCCTGCTCCCCACCTTTGCGGTGTGTGTGTGTGTGTGTGTGTGTGTGTGTGTGTGTGTGTGTGTGTGTGTGTGTGTGTGTGTGTGTGTGTGTGTGTGTGTGTGTGTGTGTGTGTGTGTGTGTGTGTGTGTGTGTGTGTGTGTGTGGTCGGTCGATCCAGCTCGCGGTTTCATCACTGACGGGCGATCCAGCTCGAGGTTTTCCAGGCGAGTTCCCTCGAGCTTGAAGGTCGAAGACATTCGCTGTAAAGTCGCGTCAGTGGGACAGGCCCTTAAGTCGGTAACTTTCACGGTCTCAACATGTTTTCATCACCTAGTGTCTTCAGCTTATTGAATCTCTGGGCACTTTTGCATTTCTTTCCATCTTCTATCTAAACCCTGCGCAAGGCTGCGGGCAATTCTCCATTTAGGATGTGGGCAGAAGATTTAACAAGTTCTTAACCCTGTCATTTAAATGTGATTTAGTGCATTCTTTACTGACAGGACTCCAAATACCACACCTGGATCATGTGAAACCTGCAGGCCCCCCCCCCCCCCCCCCCCCCCCGCTCCCCCTCCCACAACCTCCAGCCAGCGGGAGAAATGTGTGAACTCTCAGCAGCCTCATTTGCTTATTACGGAATGGGTGAGTCCGATGGGAAACTGCTCGCGTGTGAATCGCTCTGTTTGTGATTTGTTCAATTCGCAATTTTGTGGTCACATTCAGAATAACTCTTCGGTCCGTTTCCACTGCTGTGAAGGACTGCCGAGGCACGTCGCTGATACAGAGACGCTGAATCAGTGGCTGGGAGAGGAAGTGAGGGCACTCCCAAAGTAATTTGTTCTGCATATGTTTAAAGTCAGCCCAATGCAGTGACCCACTTGTCCAGCCAATTTGTCCTATCATGTCAGAACTGACACCTCAGCTGACTCAAACACACTTACTACAGATTCCTCATGTCCCAAAAACATGCCTCTTGTTCAGGCAAATGACTAATACCTTTCTGAAAGAATGTTTTATTTTTTTCTTCAATACCTTGTGCCAGACATTTCTGATGTTCCTGTGAGAAAGGGTATTTTCAAAACACCTCTGCATTTTTTTTTGTGTGTGATTTTCTAGTCCACTCCAAGGTGGTTACCAAGCTCATGGAACTGGGTCTCTGAGCATCCCTCTGCAACTGGATTCTCGACTTCCTCATCAACAGACCACAAACTGTACGAATTGGCGGCAACACTTCCTCCTCAATAACCATCAACATTGGGGCACCTCAAGACTGCCTGCTCAGCCCCCTAATATAGTTCAATAGTGCTTTATACTCATGCTATACACATGACTGTGTAGCCGGACACAGTTTGAACTCCATCTTTAAGTTCGCCTACGACACCACCGTTGTTGGACAAATTACAGAAAACGATTAGTTTGAGTATAAGAGGGAGATCGATCGACTGACCTAATGAACAAATGAATGAATGAATTAATAAGTTTATGAATGAAGGAATGAATAAGTTTATTAGCCAGGTATGTACACATACAAGGAATTTGCCTTGGTGCTCCGCCCACAAGTAACAACATGACATACAGTAAACAATTAAGAATAAAACATAAAACATTAAAACATTAAGAATCAAATATTATAGTTTAAACATGTGAATGAAATAAAATATCAGAGCAAAAGGAAGCTACAAACTTTTGGTTATTGAGTAGAGCTAGTGCTCGTGAAAAAATGTTTTTATGTCTGGCTGTGGCGGGTTTGACAGTCCGGAGTCGCCTTCCAGAGGGAAGTGCTTCAAAGAGTTTGTGGCCAGGGTGAGAGGGGTCAGAGATGATCTTTCCCGCTCGCTTCCTGGCCCTTACAGTGTACAATTCATCAATGGGAGGCAGGTTACAGCCAACAACCTTTTCTGCTGGTCGAACGATTCGCTGTAGCCTCCAGATGTCGTGCTTGGTGGCTGAGCCAAACCAGACCATGATGGAGAAGGTGAGGACAGACTCTACGATGGCCATATAGAATTGGACCATTATTACCTGTGGCAGATTGTGTTTCCTCAGACTGCAGATGGTCCAGCAGGGGGTTTGTGATATTTTTCAACTGGGCCAGCGCAAGCCTTTCAAGGGTCTTCGTGATTACAGAGGTCAGTGCAACAGGCCTGTCATCATTAAGACCTGTAATCCTTGTCTTTTTGGGTACAGAGACAATAGTGGAGACTTTGAAGCAGGCAGCGACAGTACAGGTTCAGCACAGTCAACTGGGTGAGTTTGGAGTGCAGTAGCTCTGGCACGATGGTATTGAATGCAGAGCTAAAATCCACAAACAAAATCCTTGCATAAGTGCCCCTGGCGGTCTAGGTGCTGGAGGATGAAGTGCAGGCCTAGGTTGACTGTGTCATCCACTGATCTATTGGCCCGGTATGCAACTGCAGAGGGTCCAGCAGGGGGTTTGTGATATTTTTCAGCTGGGCCAGCGCAAGCCTTTCAAGGGTCTTCATGATTACAGAGGACTGATTGTGGACTTTTGAAGAGGAAACATAGAAACATAGAAAAATAGGTGCAGGAGCAGGAGCAGGCCATTCAGTCCTTCGTACCAACACCACCATTCAATATTTTTCAAGAGAGAGATTTAGCTCTTAGGGCTAAAGGAATCAAGGGATATGGGGAAAAAACAGGAACGGGGTACTGAATTTAGATTATCAGCCATGATCATATTGAATGGCGGTGCTGGCTCTAAGGGCCGAATGGCCTACTCGTGCACCTATTTTTATACGTTTCTATGTTTCTAATATGATCATGGCTGATTATCCACAATCAGTACCCCATTCCTGCTTTTTCCCAATATCCATTGATTCCTTTAGCCCTAAGAGCTCTAAATCGATCTTTCTCTTGTAAAATGGAAGGATGAGTAACGGCAGACCTCTCTGTTCATCGACGGGATGATGGTGGAGAGTCAAATGCTTCAAATTTGTGGGTGTGCAGATTCTGTCCTGGACCGAGCACATTGATGCAATCATAAAGGAAGCCTTCCCTGGAACCAAGATAACTGCAAGACGTGGTGAACACTGCTCGGTCTGTCACGGATACTAGCTTCCCCACCATGAAAGTGATCCACAGGAGTTTCGAAACTAAACTAAACCAGATTTTACTTCGGAGTCACGTGAGTGACTACGTGAAGAAGGGCCGTCCGTCTGCGTGCGCGTCATTACGTCTGAACGCAACACGCACGACGGACTGGCAGGCACTGAGTCCTCCCAGGCCGTCGGGATGAGCAGGTAAGGAAGGTTGAATCACTTACCTGCGTTCTTTCGGGCTTGAAGGTTTTTTTCAGAGCCCAGATGTCGAGGAGACGGCCAGCGGGGATATCGGCTGCCGAAGACCGCAGCTTTCCAAATAGCGGGCGAAGGTCTTGTTCCCGACATTAGCGCCGACAGCAGAATCGGCAGGAGACTTTGCGCGGGAGCAGGAGCTCCATGGTTGTCCTACGGGACGTAATGCCACCCGCAAGTCTAAACGAACCCGTTGACTCGGATGAGTCCGGGGAAGAGGGATACCCTCCCTCAACGGAGAGCGTCTGAGGACGACTTCTCCCACATGGAGCAACTTATGGAGAAGTTACTCCAACAATGATCTGCTCCAAAGGAGGGAGCAGTATCAGCACGGCCTACAGCAGTTCCGGTGCCGGGAGCCTCGCACATGGGGCAGCCCAATGTCTTCCCCATTGGAGGGGGAACTACATGTAGAAGAAACCACTCTGAATCAGAGTACAAGAAGAGGGGGGGGGGGGGAAACCTTCCCAGGGACAAGCAGAAGAAAGGAAGTAAGTAAGTAAGTTTTACTTATATTGCACTGTTTAAGTCAACACCAAAATGCTTTACTTAAAAGGAATAATAAGCTTCCATACAAACAAACAGAAAATAAGTGCTTCTGCAATCATCCAGGTTCCACTGGGTGCTTCCCTGGATGGAATCTAGCTCTTGACAGCCCGGGTATTATGGAGAACCCGCAGGCAGCAGCACCTGTTTTCAGGGCTGCACAAATGTCTCCTGCTCTGAGGAGAGGAGCATTCATGGTCCATTTCAGTCTGACCAAAGCTAGAATCTCATTTAGGTCCACTGGAGGGCCATGTCAGCACAGGTATCCTCAGGGGCCTGCGGCAGCACCTGTTTTCAGGGCTGCCTACGAACCTCACTCTCAGTGGAGGGGAGTGTGAATGATCAGTAGGTAACTGATCTCGAATTTAAAGTATGAACATACTGAAGCACATGCATATGGCCTCAAGAGCCAGCAGCTGGCAGAATATCCGCATAGGCGACAACACACCCCACACCTCCATAGGGGGTAAGCGGTTCACTGAATCCGGTGGTAGCTTGAAAGCTGGGCACGGAAATACGATCAGAGTCGTCTTTCAAGGCAGACTCAAAATAATGGCCAGAATTGTCCTACAAGGCAGGCTCAGTATGATGAGGTTTTCAGACCAGACCCAAGCAGAGGTCGGGAGAAACATGGAATCCACACTCCTTACCAGTCCTACTCCCAATCAAGGAGAGAAAAGGAATTTGCATCAGGGGCCTTTGGGCTTACCACAAGACCACCGGTAGCCATGGAGGTAGGTGAGTCTGGGTTTACTGAAACAAGGGATTGTGGAGCAGTTACATGTTGGTAATTTACTCTTGTGTTCTTGTTCAAAATGACAATAACATGAAATTTCATAACTGGTTTTTTAAAAACAGATAATAACGTGATAATTTTACTGCACAACATACACAGGTTCCAAGCAGACTTGGAACTCGGACTGGAATTGTCTTCGAGGCAGGCCCAGTAATTTTGGGCAGGATTGCCATTCAGGACATGTGACAGATGGAGGATGTCACTTCATCCAGGTTTAACTCATTTGTGCAGTATAGACTTTTAGAAACAGTAATTTTGTTACGGTCTAACTACTGTTTTATAGGAGCTTCCTATAAAATGGTCACATGGCATGCATCGACCTCAAAGATGCATACTATTCGGTGTCTATTCACTAAGAACAGGAGATATTTGAAGTTTAACTGGATGGTATGGATCTGCCAAATGGGTTGACATCAGCTATTGACAAAACTACGGAAACCAATTCTGGATCTACAAAGGTCTCAGAACCACATAGTAATGGCATATTTGGACAATTTCATTTTGGAGTCACCAAGAATTGGCAGAAGCATCAGTCAAAGCAAACCAAAACCCTGTTTGATAGAGCTGGGATGGCCTCAGAGCCCTCCGGTTCTTCCTCGACCAGAGGAGCAACCTATACCCAGCCACTGACACTCTCCTCCGCTTAGCGGAGTTGGTCCTCACCCTCAATAACTTTACATTTGACTCCTCCCATTTCCTCCAAACACAAGGCGTAGCTATGGGCACACGCATGGGCCCCAGCTACGCCTGCCTCTTTGTCGGGTACGTTGAACAATCCTTGTTCGATGCGTACCAGGGCCCCATCCCCGACCTCTACCTCCGCTACATTGACGACTGCTTTGGTGCCACCTCCTGCACCCACACACAACTGACTGACTTCATCCACTTCACCACCAACTTCCATCCGGCACTCCAATACACCTGGACGATTTCCGACACTTCCCTACCATTCCTTGACCTCACCATCTCCATCGCAGGGGACAGACTCCTGACCGACATACATTACAAACCCACTGACTCACATGGCTATCTGGACTACACGTCTTCCCACCCTGCCCCCTGTAAAGACTCCATCCCCTACTCCCAATTCCTCCGCCTACGCCGCATCTGTTCCCAGGATGAGACATTTCATACCAGGGCATCGGAAATGTCCTCGTTCTTCAGGGAACGGGGATTCCCCTCCGCCACCATAGATGAGGCTCACACCAGGGTCTCATCCATACCCCGTAACACTGCTCTCTCTCCCCATCCCCGCACACGCAACAAGGGCAGAGTCCCTCTGGTCCTCACCTTTCACCCCACCAGCCGGCAAATACAACACATAATCCTTCGCCATTTCCGCCACCTCCAACGTGACCCCACCACTCGCCACATCTTCCCATCTCCCCCCATGTCTGCCTTCCGCAAAGACCGCTCCCTCCGCAACTCCCTCATCAATTCTTCCCTTCCCTCCCGCACCACCCCCTCCCCGGGCACTTTCCGTTGCAACCGCAAGAAATGCAACACCTGTCCCTTCACCTCCCCCCTCGACTCCATTCAAGGTCCCAAGCAGTCGTTCCAGGTGCGACAAAGGTTCACCTGTATCTCCTCCAACCTCATCTACTGCATCCGCTGCTCTAGATGTCAGCTGATTTACATCGGTGAGACCAAGCGTAGGTTGGGCGACCGTTTCGCCGAACACCTCCGCTCAGTCCGCAATAACCTACCTGACCTCCCGGTGGCTCAGCACTTCAACTCCCCCTCCCATTCCCAATCCGACCTCTCTGTCCTGGGTCTCCTCCATTGCCAGAGTGAGCAACAGCGGAAATTGGAGGAACAGCACCTCATATTCCGTCTGGGGTCCTTGCGTCCTTATGGCATCAACATTGAATTCCCCCAATTTGGCTAGCCTGTGCTGTCTCCTCCCCTTCCTTCACCCTCTAGCTGTCTCCTCCCACCCTCCCATCCGCCCGCCCTCGGGCTCCTCCTCCTCCTCCCTTTTTCCTTCTTTCTTTCCCCACCCCCCATCAGTCTGAAGAAGGGTTTCGGCCCGAAACGTCGCCTATTTCCTTCGCTCCATAGATGCTGCTGCACCCGCTGAGTTTCCCCAGCAATTTTGTGTACCCTGTTTGATAGAATTGGTTACCTCATCCATCCAGTTAAATCAAAATTGACACATACAAGGGTAATTGATTACCTAGAATTTACTATCAAAAACAGTAAATATGTTGGTGACTTTGCCTAGGGGCAAACGACTATATTAATCAAGCCTGCTATGACCTGATAGTCAAATACTAGCCATCTATCAGGCAAACAGCGAGTGTAATTGGCAAATAGTAGCCGCATTTCCAGCAGTACGTACGGGCCTTTGCATTACCAGAATTACAGCGAGCAAAGGAACGAACACTCAGATTCCATGCAGGCAAAATTGGCAAAACTATGGATTGCCAGCAGAGGCCATTGTTGAATAACTACGGTGGATAACGAACGTGAGAAAGCTCAAAGTAAATTTGCTTGAAAGCCATCGAGGGTTCTTCAGACCTATGCTAGCGGCTAAGGATGGGGAGCCACTAACACAGTCTAGAGCTGTGGGGGCAGATGGAATGAGCAGGAGTCTGTAATTCCCCAACACATGGAATCAATTACCCAGAATTGTTGGGAGCACAATTTGGACTCAAGGGGTTCTGTAGCAATATGCAACCGGTGCTTGTTCAAATTCAGATTGATAACACCACTGCGGTGGCACATATCCACTAACAAGGGTGGTGTAAAATCTGTATCTTACGATAGATTGTCGAACCTCATTTGGCACTGGTGTATCAAGAGGAATATTTGGGAAATCTACGAGGTAGATATAACACGGTGACAGATGCTGGATCATGAATGTTTAATAACAACACAAAATGGATGTTGAATCAGGCAGTATTTAACGAAATAACTACACGATTTGGCATACCAGATTTTGATCTATTTGCATCTAGACTAAACCATCAGTTACCCAGATATGTGTCCTGCAAGCAGGATCCAGGAACAAAGGCAGTGGATGCTTTCTCCCTCAATTGGGGAGGAATGTTTATGTATGCTTTCCGCAAATTTGTCTCACAAACCGATGCTTGACCAAAATCAAGCAAGACTAAGCCACAGGCATATTGGTAGTGCCAGATTGGCCTACTCAAGCCTGGTCCCCAAACATTTTGGGAACTATAGTCCAGCCAGTTATGGCTGTACTCAAGAGCAGGGACCTCCTAGTGAACCCAGTTACAGGGAGTAATCATCCACTACACGAACGTATTAACTTGTTGGTCTGCAGATTCTGAGGAGGCCATTTCAAGGCATAGGACTGTCCGAACAAATACAACACAGTTCGGATAACAGATGTCTTGGTGTTTCCTATCAACTCTGTACTATAACTATAAACAAAGTTATAGTGCAATCAATAGTGCCAGAGGCGCACTTTCCTCCTATCTGATGCTGCAAGCAGGGCATGGGTCGATAGGAACGCACCCCTTTACAACAAAATTCATGAAGATAATTTACAATCTAATACCTCTAAGACCAAGGTACACGGACACATGGAATGTGAGCGTGGTACTAACCCTACTTTGACAGTGGGGACCGCCTATAACTAACCCTGAAGGTGGTATGCTGACAAAGAGTCCAGACACTGCAAAAGCTACGGTTGGACCACATGACCACCAATATGAACAACATAACATTCGTAATCAGGAACCTGATATAAACATAGCAGGCCAGGAATGCCAGGGATGGAGATCCAGTTCTTGGCATATCCAGAGGACCTACGGTTGTGTGTGTGGTAACATACTAACACCACTATCTGAGAGTTACGGAGAACCACAGAGGCTCAGAACAGACCAGAAGGTTCAACACAAACCATCTCCAGATGGTCAAAGGGGGTAATGGCAGTAACAGAGTGAACGTTCATATGGTTAAATCTCACTCCACCAGGGCTGCATCTACGTCGGCAGCAAGAGCAATGGACGTGCCTCTTGACAACATCCTAGTGGCTGCAGGATGGACGAATGAAATAACGGTCCACCGGTTTTATAACAAACCTATTACCGGACTGGGGGTGTTTGCACGTACCATTTTAAGTTCTGTCCCTTAGTTTACCCCCAAGGTTGGGAGGGGAAACTAGTTTTTTAAAACTTTTCTTTCATTTAAAGCATCAGTGTCCTTACTTAACTACGTAATGTCTGAATGCTTTAATGATTACACGCATCCATGGTCAATCCATTCAGTGTGTGACGCCTGGATTCGTAACCGGCGTAAAATCACAGAGCTTTGAAATCTTCACGTAGTCACTCACGTGACTCCGAAGTAAAATAGTAAGATTAAACGAGAACTTACCAGTTTAAAGTTTGATCTTGATTTTATGAGGAGTTACGATGAGCGATTACGTGCCCATCGCTCCCACCCTCATACTATCAAGGTCACATGGAAGTTCTAGTTTCTTCAATCTTATTATTCTCAGGTCTTCTTTTTATCTGTGATTTAACACCGCTGCTTTGAAGATTGACGCGCACGCAGACGGACGGCCCTTCTTCACGTAATCGCTCATCGTAACTCCTCATAAAATCAAGATCAAACTTCAAACTGGTAAGTTCTCGTTTAATCTTACTATTAACATGAAGACAACGTCGCGAGTGATGGGAAGATACTGCATGAGTGACAATTATTGAATTATAGGAAGTTGACACTTTAAATCTTCCTTGCAGTTACGAAATGTTCTTCCAATGATCAAGTATCTGCTGCTGAATGCTAAGAATCATCTGGTGGAACCAGGTTGGCCTCAGATGCCTGTTGTTCTGCTGCTCATTCTGCAACAAGTAGAAAACATTTAACTTGATAAAGTCAATTTTAAGCATGAGTTCTGAAGCATGAGAAGATTAGAACATTGTATGGAAGGTGGCATGTGTTGCAAGGAGAGCCTAGGTTTAGGTTTTGGTCTATTATTGTCACGTGTACCATGGTACAATGAAAAGCATTGTTTTGCACGCTATCCAATCAGATCAGATATACCACACATAAATACAAAGGAGCCAAACTCAAGTACAATAGATAGAGCACTGAGGAAGATACAGAGTGCAAAATATAGTCCTCAGCATTGTCACGCACCAGTTCCAGGGACAAAGTGCCAGAACAAGGCACTTTGCATAAAAAATTACAAATACTCAATGATACAGTGGCAGCTTGCTAATTAGATCTATATTTAAGATAGACACAAAATGTTGGAGTAACTCAGCGGGTCAAGCAGCATTTCTAGAGAAAAGAACGTTTTGGGTCAAGACCCTCTTCAGACCTATCTTCAGACCTATATTTAATTGGTTTCCATCACTTTTAAATAAAAACCTGCCCGTATGCACTACACATCCAAATAAATTGTATTAGATATCCCTGCCAGCAGAATGCCACATACAGTCAAACTTGACATTGATCCTTTGGGTTTTGTTACAGACACTTGAGCTCCTTGACTCAAAATGGACATGTTGTCAGAAGCCATTTGGCGAGCAGAGTAACCTCTAATAGCTCGGAACTACTTCGTGTCAAACACCAATTCCCAGTGCAAATGGCCAAGTAATCTGATTACATAATCAGCAAATGGTGGGCTAATGAAATAATACATTGGATAAATTGACAGGGAACTGCATGATTCAATTGTGAAGGATACTTGACAGAGTGAGCATCTGAACGTCAGGTTAGAATCTCTTGTTTTCTTGCTACTGTTCTGGACCTGTGTCTGGCCACGTTTTGTCTGAACTCCGTTAAACTAAGTCAAGGGAGTTTATTGTCATGTGTCCCAAATAGGACAATGAAATTCTTACTTGCGGCAGCACAACAGAATATTGTAGGCATAAATACAGATCAGATTAGTGTGTCCATATACTATAGAATATTTATATACACATATAAATAAACAGAGAAAGTGCAATATGCTGTTATCGTTCAGAGTTTGTTTGAAGTTGTGTTTAATAGTCTGATGGGGAAGCAGCTGTTCCTGAACCCGGATGTTGCAGATTTCTGGCTCCTGTACTTGCTACCTGATGGCAGCGGAGAGATAGGTGTGTGGCCACCCGGAGAGGACTGGGAGAGCCTTTGTTGGGGCCCGTGATGTTGCAGCTCCGGGACATTCGGGTGGCAATGGTGGTGCAGCAGTAGAGTTGATGCCTTACAGCGCCAGAGACCCGGGTTCAAGCCTGACTATGGGTGCTGTCTGTACGGAGTTTGGACGTTCTCCCTGTGACTGCTTGGGTTTTCTCTGGGTGCTCCGGTTTCCTCCCACATCCCAAAGATATACATGTCCGGGTACATTCAAACATATGGCGGCACAGTGGCACAGTGATGGAGTTGCTGCCTTACAGCGCCAGAGATCCGAGTTCAATCCTGACTACGCGTGCTGTCTGTATGGAGTTTATGTATTCTCCGGGTGCACCAGTTTCCTCCCACATTCCAGAGATGTGCAGGTTTGCAGATTAATTGGCCTCTGTATACTGTCTTTCGTGTGTAGAATAGAATTAGTTTTGTTGGTCGGCGCGGACTCGGTGGGCCTGTTTCCACGCTGTATCTCTAAGCTAAACTAAAGTAACATGTTGTGCAAGTGAGATCCATATAATTGGGAAAACTAATAATAATTGAAAGATAATTTGTAAACGGCGTAGGAGGAATGTGGCTTTCCTGGTGCTGCTTGCTCTTACTTGTCTGTCAATAATGTGTTATAGAAGGACTTAAAATACACAAAAACAAAGTGCCTGGTCACTAAGCAGCTTGAGAGCACACAGGCAAATATGTGGCGGAATAGTCTTGTGTGCGAAACGTCGCATGTCCTGATCGATTCATGGATTTGGTTACATACGCAGAGTGTTTGATATTGTGGAAAGTACTGTTTCCAAAGGGCAGCCTTGGCTAAATATTGATCTGGTTTTGTTCTGTTTAATGTACATAGGTTTTAAATATACCACAATCAACAATAGCAGCTTGCATTCATAAGGTAATGTTATCAGTTAAAATACCCCAGGCCACCCTGATGCTATTAAGCAGAATTAGACAAGCAGCCACAGAGATTTGAGGATGGCTTTGCAAAGAAATGAGGAGGGTGGGAGAAAAGTGAGAGAGAGATGTTTTAAAGAGGGAATTCTAGGGTCAGGGACCGAGAAAGTGATGGAACAATAAAACCTCAGGTGGAGGGTCAAGAGGCTCGAGTTGAAGGAATGACAGGAAGCATTTAAAAAAAACCATGTGTAGGAAGGAACTGCAGATGCTGGTTTACACCGAAGATAGACACAAAATGTTGGAGAAACTCAGCGGGACAGTCAGCATATCTAGAGAAAATAAATGGGTGATGTTTAGGGTTGAGATCCTTCTGCAGACCCTTTACCTCCGATGATACAGTGGCCTACATGAAGACCAGATACGACCTTGGTAAGGCCATCAAAAAGGCCAAAAGGGACTTCTGCTCCAAACTAGAGGACGAGACAGATGTTCGGCAGCTGTGGCAGGGTCTGAATGCAATCACCTCCTACAAGGCAAAACCAGGAGGCAGCTCGAATGCCGGTGTAACATCACTCCCTGACGAGCTCAATGCGTTTTACGCACGCTTTGACAGGGAGAATACTGATGTGCCTTCCCGATCCCCCATTCGCTGCGATGGCATTTCAGTCTCAGTCACAGAGGCCGATGTCAGGAAATCCTTCAGAGGGGTGAACCCCCGAAAAGCACCTGGTCCTGATGGTATACCTGGTCGTGTTCTAAAAACCTGTGCGGACCAACTGGCGGGAGTTTTTACGGACATTTTCAACCTCTCACTTCTGAGGTCTGAGGTCCCCACCTGCTTTAAAAGGGCATCAATTATACCGGTGCCCAAGAAGAGTAAGGTGACATGCCTCAATGACTATCGACCAGTGGCACTAACGCCGGTGGTGATGAAGTGCTTTGAGAGGTTGATCATGGAGCAAATCAACTCCTACATCGACAAAAACCTGGACCCACTGCTGTTCGCGTACCGCCACAACAGATCAACGGTGGATGCGATCTCGCTGGCCCTCCACTCCGCACTGGACCACTTGGACAACAAAAACTCATATGTCAGGCTGTTGTTCATTGATTACAGCTCGGCATTTAACACAATCATCCCCTCCAAACTGGTTACCAAACTCGCAGAACTGGGTCTCTGCGCATCCCTCTGCAACTGGATCCTTGACTTCCTCGTCCACAGACCACAGTCTGTTCGTATTGGTGGAAATGTGTCAGCCTCAATAACAATCAGCACGGGAGCACCTCAAGGCTGCGTGCTCAGCCCCCTGCTGTACTCACTCTATACCCATGACTGCGTAGCGAACCACAGTGCGAACTCCATCATCAAGTTCGCTGACGACACCACTATTGTGGGGCGTATCACTGATGGGGATGAGTCAGAGTACAGAAGAGAGATCGAGCAACTGTCCATATGGTGCCAGCGCAATAACCTGGCCCTCAACACCAGCAAAACCAAGGAACTGATTGTGGACTTTGGAAGGAGTAGGAGGGGGACCCACAGCCCCATTTATATCAACGGGTCGATGGTTGAAAGGGTCAAGAGCTTCAAATTCCTGGGCGTGCACATCTCTGAAGATCTTTCCTGGTCCGAGAACACTAATGCAATCATCAAAAAAGCACATCAGCGCCTCTACGTCCTGAGAAGATTACGGAGAGTCGGATTGTCAAGGAAGACTCTCTCTAACTTCTACAGGTGCACAGTCGAGAGCATGCTGACCGGTTGCATCATGGCTTGGTTCGGCAATTTGAGCGCCCTGGAAAGGAAAAGACTACAAAAAGTAGTAAACACTGCCCAGTCCATCATCGGCTCTGACCTTCCTTCCATCGAGGGGATTTATCGCAGTCGCTGCCTCAAAAAGGCTGGCAGTATCATCAA